>NC_090732.1:162945960-162980960 GCF_036898095.1 Palaemon carinicauda | reverse complement strand
GGAGTCTCTAGGTTATCGAGGTAGCGAACAGATCTATGGTTGGCTGACCCCACAGGGCCCAAAGTCTGCTGCAAACATTCTTGTGAAGGGTCCACTCTGTGGGGATAACCTGACCCTTCCGGCTGAGGCGATCTGCCATGACATTCATACCGCCCTGAATGAACCTCGTTACCAGCGTGAGCTTTCGATCTTTAGACCAGATGAGGAGGTCCCTTGCGATCTAGAACAACTTCCACGAAAGAGTCCCTCCCTGCTTGAAGATGTAAGCCAGGGCTGTGGTGTTGTCAGAGTCCACCTCCACCACCTTGTTAAGCTGGAGGGACTTGAAGTTTATCAAGGCCAGAAGAACCGCCAACAACTCCTTGCAATTGATGTGAAGTGTCCTTTGCTCCTGATTCCATGTTCCCGAGCATTCCTGTCCGTCCAAAGTCGCACCCCAGCCCGTGTCTGATGCGTCCGAGAGGAGACGGCGGTCGGGTTTCTGAACAGCCAAAGGTAGACTTCCTTGAGAAGAAAGCTGTTCTTACACCACGCGAGAGAAGACCTCCTCTCTTCGGAAACAGGAACTGAGACCGTCTCTAGCGTCATGTCCTTTATCCAGTGAGCAGCTAGATGATACTGAAGGGGGGGAGGTGGAGTCTCCCTAACACGATGAACAGGGCCAGCGATGAAAGTGTCCCTGTTAGACTCATCCACTACCTGACTGAGCATCGGTTCCTTCTCAGCATGCTCTGGATGCATTCTAGGGCTTGGAAGATCCTTGGGGCCGACGGAAAAGCCCGAAAAGCTCGACTCTGAAGATCCATACCCAGGTAGACAATGGTCTGGGATGGGACGAGCTGAGACTCCTCAAAATTGACCAGGAGGCCCAGTTCCTTGGTCAGATCCATAGTCCATCTGAGAATCTCCAGACAGCGACGACTTGTGGGAGCTCTTAAAAGCCAGTCGTCTGACGGAGCCGGACACAAGATCATGGTACTGCTGCACAGTCTGTGAACTGTCAGCCATGGGGAAGCGAGGAAGTACAGTGACAACCCGAAGCTGTCTAGACTGTCTGGGTCGTACAGACAACTCCTTATCGGGTTGCTGAGGTTGCCGCACTGCGTCACAACAAGTCACTTCTGCTGGTTGTTGAACGTCTTCCCAGTGACACACTGACTCCGTAAACAAAAAATCCTCTAACAAGGACTAAGCTTGGACTGCATGTCTTGCAACACAGCTCAAGGTCTATGGGAGCAGGTGTGGTAACAGACGGGGTTAGCGACTGAAGTGGAACCATTACCTTCCCTGGAAGCATGTTATGCTTAAATAAAAGTCCATAGGAGGCTACGCAGCTAAAGGCTCCTCTCCAAATGACAGAGTCCTCAAGGGAATATCAGAAGGAGGGAGAAAAGCACTTTCTCATCTACAGGGACCATATCCGAGAAAAGCTAAGTTCTCTCAGTGAGGGTTTCACTGGTGCAAAAGCAGCAGACTAGAAGGCAACGTTATGAAACTGCTTGACAGTCTAGTGAGTTGGCAACAACCAAAGATGTGTGACTGAGAAGCATGCGGTAAGGTATGCAGAGCATGCTGTATGCAGAGCATGCTGTATGTAGAGCATGCTGTAAGGTAAGCAGAGCATGTTGCATGGCGTGTAACATTTCTCAGAAATTCCATGACCAGTGCTAGATTGAGTAATATCGCATTACTGTCCATTGAAAGTGCACGTGCCGAGGGAATTGATTTAGACTGTTTTGTTGATGAATTTGATAGCCGGCATGATAATCGTAGAATTAAGCTGCACTAAATATACGTACTATAATCTACTTCACCTCAGGAAAGGGAAACTCGCCCTGTTGGCAACACTGCATTACTTCATGCATGCTTGCATGGGGTTTTAATATCAACATAATATTTACATTACATTCATAACTCATGATTCATTTTTGTTTTGAAGATATTTTTGCCATATTTTGCGATTTTGTTAAAAATATATTGCAAGGAATACATATATATTTTTTTAAGTAATACGAATAACCTCCATTATCATAATGTTTGTGTAGGCATACATGTATATGATTACAAATGCAAGTTATGAAAGTAATGAGGTGTTATTATTGTCATTTGTTATTTCAAAGTTGAATGGGAAGAGGCTCAAGTTGAGGAGAAAGTGGCAGATGCATGCGTTGAGGTGGCTGACTCATAGCATGAGGTTCCTGCCTCAAGAGTTGCGCTTGCCTCAAGGGTTGAGGTGGCTGCGCAGAGAGAGGCTCTTGACTCACGAGTTGAGGTTACGGCTGCGCAGAACGCAGTTCCTGTCTCACGAGTTGAGGTTCCTGAGGAGCTAGCCTCAAGAGTTGAGGCTCTCGCCTTGAGGAAAGTTGAGGTAGCAGCTGCGAGAGCTGAGGTGGCTGCCTCAAGGATGGTAGAGGTTGTCGTACCTCAAGAGGTTGTTGCCTCGAAGATGGTCTAACTGCAAGAAAATCTTGCCTCAAGGCATAAGACTCCTGCTCCCATTGTTGAGGTTGCCTTAAGGAAGGTTGAGGTTGCTGCACAACGCTGGTAACTGGCAACTCCGAAAGCGGTAAGGTAGCTTGAGGAACCTCAACTTCGTACGCCTGGCAGACTGGACTGCGGTGAGGCGGAGCGCTCGCAGGAGGAGGTGTAACCTTCTCAGCCTGAAACTCACGCATTAAGACCGCAAGCTGCGACTGCATGGACTGCAGCAAAGTCATCTTGGGATCAACAGACGATAAGGTCTGTTGAGGCAAAGCCTTAACAGAAGATGAGGTCTGTTGAGGCATCGCCTTACCTCTCTTAGGAGGTGTGCAGTCACCTGATGACTGCGGAGAGTCAGAGCTAACCCAATGACTGCATCCGGGTTGTTGAACTCTAGAGGTCTGGACTTTACGTTTAAGAGGTCTTGAGACCTGAGTCCAGCGTTTTCTCCCCGAAATTTCTTCTGCAGACGAGCAAAATAAGGGCTCAATCGTCTGCGGGTGGGAGTGACGGTCTCTGTAAGACACGCCCGCAACCACCGAGGATACTTCTGTGCGCCGATCAAGGCCTGCCGAACCCTTTTGCCCTTCGACATTGCTTCTCCCCTGGGCTTGGGAGCTTGCAAGAGGTCCCGGACTGGGAGGACGACTGGCACGCACAGAAGTACCCTCACGCACAACACTGACACACTTTGCGCTAATCACTTATCACTTTTGATTTTCTGTTTGCACTTATTTCACTGAACTCGAAACTTTAAGTGGTTTGTACCTGAAACACGCAATTCTATCCTTCCTTTAAAGTTAGTAATTGCGAAAACAGAATTACAATGTAACAGAAAAATCTAATGAAAGATAAATAATTCAGTGGCTGGAAAGAGACTAAACACTAGATCAAATAAACTACGTTTAAAATCTCTCACCGCATAAAGCTTGAGAACAAGAATAAAACTCTAGAAACGTTTACCTTCTTCCCCTAAAGAGACTAGGGAGAAGAGCAAAAACGATAACAACGTTACTCGCTTGAACGAAACGTTTATCCAGCTCTCTCTCCCTCCGTCTCTATCTCTCTCTCTCTCTCTCTTGACTTAGAACCTGAGAGAAGAGCCCAATCATATATATCGTTAAAACATATTATTGTTAAAGGAAAAAAACTGAAATATTTCCCAAATAAAAAGTTCCTTTATTAGAATTAAAACCATTAAGCTAAGAAAGAATGAACAAAACGCTAGAAACGGTTACTCTTACTGCAACGTGACACCGTGAAAATTCTCTCTCTATCGTAACGATAGAGCGCAAGTTGAACGTTCTGAACGTCAACAACTGCAGAGACAAAACAAAACGTTAGTTCAACTTTGAAAACAGTACGAGACTATCAAAGAAATTCTTTCAAAAACATTAAAATAGCATAATATGTTAACAGGTAAAACCGAAATGACGGGCTCAATGTTAATTAACTTCGGTACCAAGAAAAGACCGCCTACTATTAGGAAAGGTCGAATATAAACAAATATAAAAATTAATTTTAATAAGTTTATAATAAAAGGAAGTTAATCGAAGAGGCCTATAAAAGGCGGAGAGATATAAAATAAATCTATAACTTTTGTTAAGCAAAATTAAGAAAGAGAGTCTATACTCTCTTAGACATCAACACTTCCGTCTAAGGGAAGGGTCGGCCATTTAAAAGTGAAAGAGAGTTCATACTCTCTTCGTCACCATAATTAATCAAATTAATTCCAAAAGCTAGCTAAGCTAATGATAAAACTTCCTGAATAGCGAAAGCTAAACTCTAGAGCAAATACATCACCAAATCGTGAGCAAAAAACTCCAGAATCAACAGCGTATCCATGTAGGTCTAGCCGGAGGCACGACAGAGGAAAAATTGAGGTGGTGTCAACAAGAAGTACTGCAGTACCTGGCCACAGGTGGCGCTTGTGAGTACACCCCCCTCTTGTATAGCGATCGCTGGCGTATCCCTTCCGTAGAATTCTGTCGGGCAACGGAGTTGACAGCTACATGATTATCGGGTAAGATTAATATTGAAAATAAACTTTTTATGAAGATCTGGAGATATCTATGGAAAAAACATAAGACTCAATTTACATTTGTTTAGGGCGATTTCAATGCTAAAGTAGGTCAAAAGAAGAAAAGTGAATCAGCAGTAGGTAAATTTGGAGTAGGCGCAAGGAATGACAGAGACATGCTTGTAGAATTTGCTGAAAGATATAATCTTGAAATCAAGAACACATTTTTCCATAAAAAGAACAAAAATTGGACATGGAGAAGACCATTAGGTTAGTTCTCTCCGGACCTCAACTAGAAATGCTGACAGATTGGGATACCACTAGTCATGTGGCCATCTGGGAGCCATCACGTTCATCCTAGGGCCTAAGGCCTGGGGCAATCACTATTCGGTTAATCATCTGGCAGATCAGGCTGAACGTAAGTAAAGCATAGGTTGAATTGAATATGGGATTTAGGCATTAAGCCAAGCACTGGGGCATCAAAGGCCATTCAGCGCTATATAACTAAAATCATTCAATCATATCTGTACACTCACAACATTTAGTATCATTTTAACCTTTAATACAAACCGTAACACTTTCATACAATAAAATCTAGATGTGAAATAAATAGGGATTAAAAGGGTAAAATAAATAAATAAATTAATAAAATCAATTATAGCTCGTAATATAACCCAATACTTTGTATAAATTTTCTCAAGTTCAGGGTATTACAGTTTTCCCCCAGTATATCTCTTAACGGTTTGTCCTGGAGTAAATGTGTCCTCCTCTGGAGATTAAAAACAGGACAATCGACTAAAATATGTTTAACATCCATTGTCACTTGACAGGTATTACAAAGAGGGGCCTGTCTCCCTTCCCCACTCTTCATTAAATAATTGTGCGTTGCATGTGTATGGCCAATACGCAGCCTAGTTAAAATAATGGTATCCCTTCTACTTGTAGAATTACAAGATGACCATTTATCCACCAATGGGTGGATTTGTTTCAATTTTGTATTGGTGGTCCGTTCAGACCATCGAGCTTGCCACTTATTTTTACAGTAAAGATGAATCTCACTTCTAAGATCTTTGTAAGGAATACTCAAGGGGGATGGATTACTTAGCCCTGAAGCTTCCTTTGCTGCCTTATCTACTTGTTCATTCCCATCCACCCCAACATGGGCAGGGACCCAACAGAAGTGAACACTGATACTCTTCCTAGACTGCAGAAGTGCTAACCAGTCCTGCACCTCTTGTACTAGATGATGGCCTGGCATAATTTGTTTTAATGAGAGTAAAACACTATTGGAATCCGTAAAAATTGTATAAAAACTATTTTGGTTGCCATTTTTAAAAATATGTTGGACTGCGAGAATTATTGCGTACAGCTCAGCAGTAAAAATTGAACAAGAGGATGGGAGTTTCCTTCTAATAACAATATCCCCCACCACAGCTGCACTTCCAACTCCTGCAGCCGATTTGGAGCCATCTGTAAAAACATGTTTCCCATGATGTTGAGCAGCATGATTTAAAAACTCACTTTTCATTACCCTACTAGGTAAGGTATTTTTCCCTCCTGCCGTAAAACATACTTTAACAGGTGGATTACACCAAGGAGGAGACTTGGGATATCCTACCTCTGCTATCTGTGCTGTTAACAAGCCTACTACTCTAGCATCATTTTTCAGCTGTACTTCCAAAGGCTTAGGCACTCTAGATCTGTTAGGAGCCCGATCTAAAGGCGCCCTAACATATTTACAGTTAGGATTGTTTCTCACAGCAAGGGACCTAGCTAAAAACCTCAAACTCAACTCCTCTTTGCGAATGGAAAGGGGAGGTATGCCAGAATCAACATAGAGACTGTCAATGGGAGATGTTCTGTAAGCACCTGTGCAGATGCGAAGCCCAGCATTGTGAACAATATCAAGTTTTCCAAGTAAAGTCTTTGTAGCTGACCCATATATTTGGCATGCATAGTCTAACTTGCTCAGACACAAAGATGTATAAATTCTAAGCAAAGTTGTTCTATCAGCACCCCAATCAAAATGCGATATCACTTTCAGAATGTTCAGTGACTTCTTAACCCTGATAGATAGGTCATTTATATGGGGACCAAATGTCATTTTCTTGTCGAAAATGACTCCAAGAAACTTGACACTATCCTCATATGGCAAAATACAATCATTTAAGAAAAGGGTGGGGATCTCTTCCCTTTTACGAGTACGAGTAAAGCGAATGGCTTTGGTCTTCTGAGGAGAAAACATGAATCCGCGAGAATTTGCCCATGCGGAAGCAGCATTTATTGCAATTTGAAGATTTTGGCATGCTTGTAGTGCAGATGATCCACTACAATAAATTGCAAAGTCATCGACAAATAGTGATCCTTGTATGCCAGGAGGTATGTGACTAATGAGACTATTAATTGCAACAGCAAACAAGGTCACACTCAATACGCTGCCTTGGGGGACACCTTCTTCTTGCATGTAGGATGAAGATAGTTCTGACCCTACTCTCACTTTAATGGAGCGGTTTGATAAAAATTCTTCAATAAAAGAGAACATATGTCCTCCTATACCCCACGAGGCCAATTGCTTTAAAATACCACCCCTCCAGGTGGTGTCATATGCCTTTTCGAGGTCAAAAAAGACACCCACCACCTGGTTTTGGTTAGAAAAAGCATTTGAAATTTCCCTTGATAACATCAGCAAAGGGTCCAGAGTACTTCGGTTCTTCCTAAAACCAAACTGTCTGTTAGATAAAAGATTTTTTGATTCTAGATACCACACAAGTCTGTTGTTGATCATTCTCTCAAATAGTTTGCATATGCAACTGGTCAAGGATATGGGCCTATAACTAGATGGCAGTTCTGGGTCTTTACCAGACTTGTGGCCTGGAATTACAATTGAAGTATGCCAGGAATCAGGAGATGTATGGGAAGCCCATAGACCATTAAAGGTTTCTAATAAAAATTCCTTGGTATCCACTGGAAGATGTGATATCATTTCATACCGGATGCCATCCTCACCTGGGGCAGTTAAAGAAGAGCTGGAGATAGCATTTTGCATCTCCTCCATACTAAAAGGCAGGTTAAAAGCTTCAGTATTTGAAGAAGCAGGAGGAACAACAGATGTTGATGCTCTAATTTGTTGAAATGCTGGGGAATAGTTGTCAGCACTTGATACATGAGCAAAGTGCTTAGCAAGAACCTCTGCTACATCTTTGGGGTCAGATATATATCTATTATTTTCCCTTAATATTGGTAGAGGCTTAGGGACGAATTTACCTTGAAGTTTTCTAATCTTGTCCCATATTTCCTTTGAAGGAGTTTTGGTATTAATATTAGATATATATTTCTTCCAAGATGCTCTCTTTGCTTTTTTAAAAATTCTTTTTTGTTTGGCACAGGCTCTGAGATATGCTATTCTATCTGCTAAATAGTTTGTCCTCAAGTATCTTCTGAAGCAAGTTCGGGTCACTTTTCTTGCGTTGGCACATTCTTTACTCCACCAAGGAACTACAGAGCGATGAGGTAAACCGCATGTTTTAGGTATAAACTTGCTAGCATTATCATCAATAATATTTTCAAGATGTTGATAGGCATGCACTGGAGATGTAAATTCATCATATTCTTTATCAGTGTGTGAACAGTTTTCATAAGCTGCCCAGTCTGCCTCATCTATCTTCCATTTTGGTGGACACTGAGAAGGAAGATTATGGACATAATTTAACATTATTGGCCAATGGTCACTGCCATGTAGGTGTTCATTTACTGACCAAAGGTAGTCCAATCGAATGGATGAGGAACAGATTGACAAATCAATGGCTGATGTAGAGTTGTGGAATACATCATACCTAGTTGGAGAACCATCATTCATTAGTATTACATCATTGTTGTCGATTAATTCTTCAACAAGATTACCCCATCTATCGCACACATTTCCACCCCATAAAGTATGCTTTGCATTAAAATCACCCATTAAAATAAAAGGGGCAGGAAGCTGATTGATCAAGTCTTGGAGGTCAGAAAGTCTAAGCCTTCTTGGATTACCAGCATGATCTAAGAGGAACAGTTCTAAGGATGGTTCAATATATAGCGAGCATAAAGTAATTTTTTTCCCGATATGAGTTCTAACTGCACATGCCTGTAGTGGTGTATTGAGTGGGATTGTTTCAAATTTTACAGATTTGTGAATAATAAAACCTGTACCACCTTGAGCTCTTGCAGCTTGCAAAGGAGGGGATCTACAAAAATGATAATTGAGTCCAGGATTAAATGGTTTGTCACTGATCTTGGTTTCCTGTAGGCAAATTACCTTCGTGTCTGAGTCCCTGGTTAAAGTTTTTATTTGCTCAATGCTAGTACTTAGACCTCTGCAATTCCACTGGATGATAGACATTATCTTTTGTTATTATTTTTCTTTGTCTCATTTGTCTTTTGGGACTTTTCAGATGAAGCCATGTAAGGCCTGGAGATGGAAGGCTTTACTAGGCCACCACTCTTCTTTTCTTTCTTTCTAGGATCTTTATAAGAGTCAACCTTAGGATCATGAGCAGTAGGGCACTTACCTGACTTAGATGAAGGTGAGGATGATGGGGACCTTTTCCTCTTTGGAAGATCTTGTTTTCCAATCTCCATCAAATCAGGTAGAGATTCTGCCTGAGACAATACATTTAAGGTGGTGGAAGCCACATTGGCTTCCTTGGAGGATTGTGCTAGAACTTCAACAGTTCGAGCACTTAACCCAGAAGGCTGGGCTACTACCTCTAGGGGAGATGCTCCTATCGGTGACAATACTTTTGGTGTGTTGGACACCATATTGACCTCTTTGGAGGTTTGTGCTCTGGCTTTTATAGCCTGAGCACTTGACCCAGATGGCTGGGCTACTACCACTAAGGGAGATGCACCTGACGGGCCAGGTGCTGCCACTGGTCCCCCTGTGGTAGTAAGGGGTAGTGGATTATAATCTTTTGTTGGCATCTTAACCGCGCGAGCAAAATTAAGTTGCCGATTGAGTAAATGCTTTGCATAACCTACACTTATATGTTCAGCATTTGCTTTCAAGATTGCAGCTTCTTCATTCTTGTATTCTCTACATCTTTTATCATTTGGTTTATGATTATCTTTACAGTTTGCACAGGTTGTATCTCTGTTGCATTGGCCATGTTCTAACAAAGAACAGTTAATACAGATCTTCGTATTATTGCAGTACCGGGAAGGGTGACCGTACTTGAAACAATTAAAGCATTGTAAAGGCCTAGGTTTATATTCTCGAACACGTACTCTTTCATTCTCAATAATTATATGATCTGGTATAACAGGGGTTTCAAATGTTAAAACTACCATGCTTGTTTGAGGAATCTTACTTACTTTCCAAACATTAGCAGGGCACATGTCCAGAATTTCTGGTTCTGAGAATTCATATAGATCTTTATCAAAAACTACTCCTTTACCATAGCTGAAGCTCATATGTGGTTTAATATCCTTAATAGGATCAATTTCTGCAATCTTCATGCCACAAAGCATGTGAGCTTGAGTATCTGATTTTGCATTAATCAAAACAGATTGCTTACCGTATCTACTAATATCCTTACTTTTAATTAAACCAACTTTTTTTTGTATAAATTTACTCATCTTATAATAGTTATAATTATCTATCTTTCCAGATGCAATTATCCATGTTGGGGGCTTGGGGGTTCTTACTTCTGGAAGTCTATGCTCTATTTCTTTTTCCATCCATTCTTCTGGTTTATATACCTCTAGGTGTCTTGGTGCTTTATCACATAAAGCCCCAGAAATCAAACAATTGTCAATTTTTATGCTCTCTAAATTTTTATTTGCTTCTAAAGCAATCTCAAAACTTGAAAATGATACCCAAGCTTCCCAAAAGCCTTTACTACCATTAAGCTCCATTAAAATTTCTTTGATTGCTCCAAATCTACAGAAGGCTTCATGAATTATGTCATAGCTACAACCAATTGGTATGTTTTTTAAGTGGAGAATTTTCAGATTTTTTGTTGGATCTGGTAATGAGCCAGAACCAGAGAGTAAAGTATTACGGTTATTACAAGCATCATTTTCCACCAGTGCCGATAAATTGTCTTTAACAACACTGGTCAAAAAAGTATTGTTGGAGGAATCCTTTTTATTGCCGAGGTTGTCAACAGAGCTTTCCCTATTTAAACAAGCAGAAGTCGTCAACGGTGTCTGGGGTTCGCCATTTGATCCAGGGGTACGGGGAATATTGAGTTTACTCATTAATTATTTTTCAGGGGGAGGGAAGGGGTCATAATAACAATGAAAAAAAAAACAATGGAAAAAAATATAGTTTAAGGGAGAGAAAAAATTAAGACTGTCTGAAATTCCAAAGAAGACACCGTTAGCCTTTCCTGGAATTAATTTCTCCACCAATGACACCTGTGAAAGCTGCTTACCAAATGGGCGTTGGAAAACATCATTGAATACGGGACTAAAACACCAAGAGTATCCTATTTACTCATTTGGCAAACAGGTCAATCTCCAATGATCACCACTGACCAAGAACCCTCTCCATTACTCAAGGATGCACTGACCACTCCAACCTTATAACCTGCCCCTAGAAACTTGGTCTTTACTAGTACATAAATCTTGCATGGAATGTACTTGGCTAACAAGTCTACAACATGAAACACCTCCCAGAAGTGCATCTGCTTTGTCAGCTTGCAAAGGGGGTGTGAAACCGTGTCCCCTTGCTTGCTGACATAGGCTACTACGGTGGTGTTGTCAATCATCAAAACAACCGAATGCCTCATAAAATGTTCTTGGAGTGCTTGCAGCCCAAGAAAAGGACTGCTTGCACTCCCAAGGTCATTGAGGTATTCAGGTGTGTTATGTTCAAGATGCTTTCTGCTATGGCTGATAGACGAGACTATTTGCCCCCTGTGATTGAGCACGTAGACTAATACATTCCTCTTGTCTGGAATGTATCTTGCTAACAGTCTCGGTGCATTGTCAACATGTAAGGTCCAGTCGAACAGACCCTCCTTTCTTGTTGATAGAGTCCACTATAGTTGTGTTGTCTCTCATCAATGCTACCAAGTGCTCTATTAAAGTACAGTATGTTGGAAAGCTTGCAGGGTTAAAGCACGGCTTGAATTTCCAGCAGGCTGGATTGCAGACTTTGTCTTCTTCAGACCACAGTCATGAGGTGGTGTAATCCTTCAGGCATGTGCCCCCATCCCTCCCACAAGTATCTGTGAACAACAATATCTTTGGAGAAGAGGAGTTGAGAAATAGACTCAACCGTTGAAGTTTTTGTTGACTAACCATCTATTTAGATACCCCACCACTGCAGTACATGTATATACCAGAACCCAGGAGTGGGGTGGGTTAGTGACAGTTTACCAGTAATGATTTAGGCACTGCTGTAGCCATAGCTGGTGGAGGTGACTGTGGAAAAGTTTCTTCAATGATGAAAGATTGTCCTAGAAGATTTTTCCACTGACGTGCCAGTAAACGTTGAACTGTCAGAAAAGTCGCACAACTTCCGAGTCTGTTGACATGATTCGAAAAGAGACGCCAGCTACTGCAGTATTTATCAACAACCTACGTACTCCATCTGAATTGATAAAAATTCTAAGATCATGGCTAAAGGTTAGGAGTCCATCACGATCCTGGAGCAATCGTCCCCTTAAAACAATAAGATCATCCAATCTTCTAGATATTGTACCTTAGGAAGCAACTTTCATTTGAATGGGCTCAAGAAGAGACACGAATGAACATTCTAGTGAACACCAGCCAAGAGGTGAATATTCTAATGCACAAGATTTTGAACTGATGCAGTACTCCATTTATTAGGTCGGTACAAGTAAGAAGTCATCTACTCTGGTGGCGGCTTGTGTAACGTTCCACCCTGAATGGAGACTGTAGAACACACTTGTTCAGAGGAGTGGGTTTGATCACCAGGCTCCATCCTCATGTTGACTTTTCCACCAGGAATTGTCGACTGTAGAAGACGGAAGACCTATCTCGTATAACTTTAGCACATTGGATCCCTTTATCATCGTGGTCATCAATAAATCGATAGACAGTGGCGACGGACTTGCCGAAGCATCTTGGGAACCTTCCTAGGCAGGAGAGAAACAATAGCAGCAGCCAACGTCATGACCCTTAGTGTTCATGCTGGGTCTTGTAACGGACCTAGCAGAGGTAGAACGAGCATAAGCTACCATACCTAACACCCTAACCCCTTCCAGAGTTAAGCTTGGTATAGTACTACTCCTCCTATAAAACGTGGATGGATCGCTCAATGTCTCTTGAGACTTGATCCGATCAGTCGTCCTGTGATTCAATGACTTCTACCTTCCGTTTGAGTAGGATTTTCCACATTGACAAAGCCCTCACTGCTTCCCATTCTTCTGAAGTGCAAGAGAGAAGTCAAACATCCAGGAAGTAGAGGAGGCTGGAGGATTTTATTCATACTGGTTTCGCCTATACTTACTCTTGTAAAAACCCGGAACTGGTATTGGGGGAGCTCCGTTGATAGGACAGTGAAAGTTTTTATAAGAACCAAGAAATGGTAGCGGGTGGGCTCCGGTTGCTAGTCTTGTGTTCTCCTTCTAGTGAAAACCAAGCACTTGGAGTTAGTCTATGCACTCGTTCTTGTGAGAACCAAGCGCCAGGAGCTAGTGCGTGTGCTGATCAAGTGTTCAGTAGCACACGTCCCTCATCTTGTACCAAAATAGGGCAAAGTCTTGCAAAAGACATCCAGATTGGTCGTCCTGTGCTTTAGTGACATCCTCTTTCTCCTGTTCAGCACGAAAAAGTGTTGGGAAGGAACATGGTAATAGAAAAAGGTGATTTGAAGGTAACTATCAATTGAGAGAGATTGAGTTCCTACTTATATGATTCCAAATCATTGCTACTGATCACATGATTTCCAATTACAGTCGGCGATCGCAAAATTCTCGATCATGACAGGCAATGGTATGATTCCTGATTGCGGCCAGTGATAGCATGATTTCTGGTTATAGCAGTTGATAGTATAACTCCAAATCATGGCTGATAATCGCATACTTCTCAATCATGACTGACAATTGCAGGCTTGCCAACCGCAGCTGGCAATTGCATGCTTTACGACAGCAGCCGTAAATTTCATGCTCACCAATTATCAGCTGGCCATCATAGTTTCCGACTGCCATTTGCCACTGCATTTTTTTCGATAACAGCTAGTGATTGCAGTTGTTGATCATATGGTTCCCAATCATGGCTGATGGCAATGACTGCATATCACCAGATCCCGTGGGAAATAATAATCATGAAGAACTGTGGGAGCTCGTGTATTAACACTATGGAACTGCCGCACCCGCTATTTTAATATTACGAATAACCTTCAATATAATTATTTTTTTCTCTAGATCTTCATTTATACTTGTACAATATATAATCATTAAGCTTAAGCCACCTTTCAGTTTATGAAAAAAAAATGCCAGAAAATGTGATTTCACAGTTCCCGCCGAGTGGTGTTTGGCTGTTGTGCACATGTGCTCAGTAAGCTGTACACAAAGCTGTGATGGAGAAAGAGCACTGTCTGTCCCACACTGCCGAACTTGGCATGTTGTTAAAGGTACTTATTATTTTTCAATCCATGTGTTTTGTGCTAAAAAACTGTGCACCATATTCTTGAATACGATAAAGTGCAAAATTAGATAAATATCCTACTTCCGGCTATTCTATTTAATACATTTATTTCGGTTCTCTTGACAATTCCCATGACTACATCAGGAGCAGAATGCCACTTTTCAACATTGAAAACTATAAAACCTTTTCTAAGAAGCACTATGAATTTGGAAAGACTAAATGACTTGCCATGCTTTTAATGAAGACAAGTTTCCTTGACTATCATCCAGAGATCAAGGCAAAATTACCGGTCTCCACTCGTAAATTAAAGCAAAGAGAATGGATTTAAATTCTAAATGAATGGCTCAAGATTGAACAGTAGTAATTTAGGCTCATATTAATTAACATACAGTACGGGAATCAGTTCTATCAGGATTCTATTAAGTTTCTGAATAAATCTTCCTATACAGTACCTGTTTGTTTTCATATACACAATATTAAAACAAAGGCTAAACATTTTTCTGGAGCGGAACCCAAACTAATTTTGGCCACGAGCCACCACTGATGTAGAATAACTGCAAGAAAACTCATCTTGCCAGGAGAGAAAACAATCGGAACATTCACGTAAAAATGAAATATCTCATTGACCACGACTGAGTTTGCCAATCATATAGAAACGGTCGTTCTGCGAACCAAAAGTCATGGAAGAATACATGCACCATGTACTGAAACGTATTTCGACTTATAAACTCATGCCTCGTGTCCAAGGCGAGCATGTACTACGGTCGTTCTCCCAAGAAAATAAGTTCCCGGTACGTATCGTTGATAACACGTGTGCAGTCACTCCCATGTTATCGGGTACTTTTACCAATAGATCAGGGTGATCGCGAGCGTATTCTTGACGAACGTGATCGGGGAGGGGGAGGATTATAAGGGACTCTTGTCGTGATCGGTTTCATCGATTGCCACTCCTAATGGGACTTAGAAGTGCAAGCCTTCCTATCCTGTATGGGCTGAGACAGAGTAGTCCAGTGCTTCCTCTCTCATGATGAACGAGACGTAGCAACACTAGATTCTTGTCCCTGGAGGGAGAAGAGGAACCTCGGGATCTCCTTGCTTGTGGCCAGCAAGATTAAGAAGACCGTGATTGTGGAGACCAACACCCAGTGGCTAGGTGGCATGGTTGATCATGTGTGTAGTGATTGAGCACAAGGTTAATCGTGTGCGTGGCGATCATTTCTCACAAACAGAAAGAGCAAAAGCCACTTCTCCTTCCATTGAACAGGTGATTCTGGAGGATCGGAAGAGTCGATACCGTTACTTTGTACATCTAGCTACGTATCTGGAGCATCCCAAGGCATGAGAGGGACAAGTGCGCGTGAGCTCTTTAACTTGACATCAAGCCCGTTCTTTTGTTGTAGCCTTACTCCTACGAAACCATGCACAGGAACCGTCAAATGTCTTGAGGAACTCCAAACAACCGGTTGTCCTGTGCTTCGGCAACTTTTCTGGAACTTTGCAATAGGCAAAAGGGGCATCGACAGTAGCAGCACGTACATAAAACTTTGGTACCTACCACTTTTTTCTTTCTCTCAAGAAAGAGAGAAAACATCCAAGAAGGGGAAAGAAGAAGAACAACGCCTTTTTTCCTACCGACAGTCCCTATGCTCAGTCTGTAAGAGTTGTTAGAACCGATGTTTCTTCGCACAATGGGACAACTCTTGGAACTTACCCATTCCTTGCACTAGACCACGCAAAGGTAAAAGGCGAGATAACATCTCTACCATGAACCAGGCACTCCCATGGTCATGTGCACTGATGTTTTATTCTCCTAAGGAATAACTCTTAGCATTCACAAAAAACAGGAGGATCCTAGGACTTGCACTGTCTCTCCCAAGAGGAGAGAACCGGTATTAGTTACACAAACGTAACTCCTATAATTTGGACTTAATGGACTACAGATGATCTCTTCTACACTCTCTTCTTAGAAATGAAGACTCGGTGAAGTCGTGTTGCCTAAGATGACACTCTCACAAGGAAGGACACAACAGCCACGAGTACAGCACTCTTCTTCCAACAGGGTGCCACCATAATCCATGGAATCCTTCCTTAGGACCTTGTAGTCATCGTTGATGTCAGACACACCCACAAGGGATAGACATGTCACTCAAAAAAAAAGCATGTACAGTACGTTGGATATCGGCCCGTAACCAGGAAACTGTAACATAATACAATTAACAGGAATCAGTAACTGTCCACGCTTCTAAATCCCTTGAATATGACTGCAAGAACCTATTTCCAAATGGAAAAAAAAAAAAACATATACGAACACCAAACAGTACGTCAGTATTCATTGGTAACCAAAGTCAAATTGGAGGTTGCTCTACCTGTCAGGTAGACAGTTTCCAAACCACCTGGTGACCAATAATGTCTACCTTGTTAAAAATCTAACGGCCGGTTCAAGCTTCACTGAATCCATATTTCTAATAAAGGTTAATGGTTTACATTACAGTACTGTACATGCAGGAACAATTGAATAATTTTCAAATGTCTCCAATATTGATATACTGTGAACTTATCCTTTCAGTTTAAACAAAATTTTGATTATGATATCACTGAAAAGTCAAGCAGTAAAATTAAAGAACAATGCAATAAATGGATTATAGAAAATATGACTTTAGTGTATTTTGTGGTATTTTGAATGTTTTAGATATCGATTCCTAGCCGAAATCCACAGTTTTTGAGTTAAGGTGAGGCAAATACCATAACCGAAAAGCTATGGGTTAGCTCTTGGTATCGTCATCATCAATTACGTTCAAACTCCTTAAAATATACAATATATTAGTCTAGTTGTATAATCAAATTAACCTAAATTTTGTTGTTTCTGCCAGTCATCATATAAAAAGTCATCGTAATAAAAAAAACCCCTTTAATAGTAATGAAACAGGGTCAATACACCGACGCTTTTGTTTGCCAGGATTTCCAGACGAGCAGAAAACGTGATTTTGCCATACCATTTCTATGAAGTCGTTCGTAACCATATCCATCGTTCTAAGAATACTTCCTTACTTAATTGAGCATATTTAACTTTTGTTGGTAGGCCTGTAGCAAATTAACACTAATTATGCATAGGTTTTAGTTCTGTCGTAACTCGTTTCGCTCGCAGATAAACATTTACCCTAATCAGACTAAATATGTCAAACACATGTTCTCTTCATCTTTCATTATCAACAAGAGAAATTAAATTAAATAAGAGCTGTAATTATACTATAAAATCCAATATTGTAAACAAATAACCAAGAAGTTTAAAATATAATTTTTTGAGCCCTTTAATCTTTCCAAACAAGTAACTTACTACAGAAACAAGTTGTGCACATTAGTGTTTTTTTTTTTTTTTTTTTTTTTGAAATACCAGTTGGAATGAAACTCCTATGGCCTGTGCCAAGATGACTGAGGTTAGCCACAGTAGTATAAAGGATTCAAAAGTGTATTTGCAAAGATCTACTCAATTATGCGAGTTTCAATGTACTGTACTATCTAATATTGTACTGTTCTATAATGAAACTCATTTTGGCATCTGGAGTTGGGTGGGATAGTCCTTTGCATTGGTTATGACCTAGGGCTGAAAGTTAGGTTAGGTTGGTGGAGAGGTACACTTGTACTTGTTTCCATATTTAGTAAAAATACATATTTCAATATTTTTGCAATTACCCAATACAAAAATTCTTTCCATCCGCGACCCCACCCAATTATGGTCTTGAAAGGAGACGCTAGCTCTACATATATCTTTTAACTATATAGAGGTCTTGCAGTTAATAAAAATTTGCTACTTATTATAATAGTATTTACGATCAATTTACCAATATTGTCGATAGATAGGTTACACTTACGTTGACAACTGAAACACAATAAACTAAACCTTAGGGTTGTGGTGGCCTGATTGGTAACGTCTCTGCCTAGTGTTTGCCAGTCGGGGGTTCAAGTCCCGCTCAGACTCGTTAGTGCCATTAGTGTCTGCAACCTTACCATCCTTGTGAGCTAAGGTTGGGGGTTGGGGGGTTTGGGGGAGCCTATAAGTCTATCTGCTGAGTCATTAGCAGTCATTGCCTGGACTTCCTTGGTCCTAGCTTGGGTGGAGAGGAGGCTTGGGCGCTGATCATATAATATATGGTCAGTCTCTAGGGCATTGTCCCGCCTGCTGACGCAATGTCACTGTCCCTTGCCTCTGCCATTCATGAGCGGAATTTAAACCTGAAGCTGAATAGATATTCCCTACCTCAACATGCTGGTGCTTAACATTTTATCTTAATATGATTGAAAAATTCAAATTTCTTCTCTTACCAAATTAAAACTCCAGAAAGACTGCTGGTGCTCGTTCTCTAGTCTTGGTTAAAGGCACAGCCGCTGTACCATGGTCTTCCACTGTCTTGGGTTAGAGTTCTTTTGCTTGAGGGTACACTTGGGCACACTATTCTATGTTATTTCTGTTCCTCTTGTTTTGTTAAAGGGTAATTTTTATCTTATACCATGGAAATTTTCCGAAAATATAGGTTAGGGTCGAAAGGAAATATAACCATGAATGTTATGTGATTGTACGTATGTGTTGATAGGAAATAAAATATAAGTAGACTTGTAATTGAATCTGATCTATGGTAACCCCAAAGTACACGACAATAGGCCTATTGTGAAATTATTTGCCATGTGACACTCGACTTATTTGACACTTGTTACACTTTTACCATTAAATGTATGATTCACTCTACAGCTCCCAACTTTCCATAATCCAGTGTTTTGTTCAACATAAAGTTTTCATTAACTTTTACAGCCTCTTCACATAGTTTCTGTATTACAAATTCACAATTTCCAAACGATTACTCAACACTGGCATCACAAAATTAATGAAAACAATTTCTTTTGTAGGACGACACCATCACTCACGCTTCAAAAAACCATAAACAAATCCTTGCATTGAAATGGCGAGCACCAATGGATTTTCAAGGCCAGGTAGTTTTCAGGTGAGCATCTGGATTCTGCTTTAGCCTTTACAACGGCGCATTCAGTTTATCTTCTTATACTGTTTTGTTGTTTCCTCCAGATCAGGTTTAATACTTCTTTTTTCTTTTCTATATTTGTTTCACTAAATAAAAATAATCCTACTGTTGTCTTAAGGTCTTCCTCGTATGGTTATTATAGCTCAATTACTTCATTCCTTTCTCTTCTATATTCCTGGGAAAACTACAAAAAAGTATCAAATCTTCCTCCTCATTTTCACAAAAAATACAGTTTACATTCCCCCCATTATGTCTATTTACAATACTTAGTTTTAACGTATTAGTTCTTGCTCTAAAAATATATCACTGAAGCAAATGTATTGTAATAAAGTAACTCTTCTTTAATTTCTTTCTTCCACGTTCTATATATTTCTAAGCTCACTTTACTTTCTATTTCTTCTTTCCACTATTCAGTATCCCACTTTCTGTTTTCCGATTTTATTTCTGCCTTGTTCATTCTTCTTATCTGTCTTATGCCTATACTTAATTCTTCTAAGTACTTTGCAGGTTGTTTCCAACATCTTCCTTCTTTTTCTTGAATATCCAGGATAATTGTTTTCAGTATTTCCTTCTTCCCATCCAGGGTACAATTTAAGTACTGCAGCTTCCCATCCATCACCCCTGCTTTCTTAGATGCAACTATCTCCCCCCGTAGAATAGTATTAGCTGTGCTTTTAGTGCCACCCAAAATCTTCCTGTATACCCCATTCTCTATTCTTTGTAGTTTCTCTATTTTAGTTTATGTTAAATTTATAATACTTGTTCCATGCAAAATAGATGGCAAAGCAATACTTTTCAAGAACGTTTTTCCTATCATTACTTTATTGCAACTTTCTCTATAACTGAACATGTTAAAATAGCTATTTTTGTGCTTTTTCTATCATTACCCTTTTCTGAGTTTTAAATATATTCCTATTATTATCTACTGGGCGTTTTTTTTTTTATGATGTAATAGTCTATGAACAAATTTGAATATCTGGAAGAAAGAATCGTGCATACTTTCTGATGTTATAACAACTATTACATATATTTAATATCGAATTCATTCACCGTGAATTTGATTACTAACAAATGACATTCTATTTTTTTTACAGGGGTGCCATTGTAAAAAGTTATTCTACATTCTGGACTGATATAGTTTCAGATACCTTCAAAGTTCACAAAATATCGAGAAGGCGAAGAGGAATATAAACGGCCCAAAAAAATATGGGAACATATATCGGCATTATTAGTAGCAGAAAAGTAACTTAGTAGTTAAAGTTAAGCAAGGCATAAAGATTCATATTACATGACCTAAATTTTACTTTTTTTCCCGCAGTAGCCCACACAACTACAGGTATAACGATACTAGATAGTTACATTTCTTAATGTATAGTATATTTCTTCCTTCTTAATGAAATATATCTTTGTGCTTTAGGCAATTAGCAAAAAGGTATTGCAAAAAAAAGACAATAAACAAAAAGGTGAGGATAATTTAAAAAAAAAAAATAAAAAAAAAAAAACTCGTTAATAGCCATAGTTATCCTATCACTAGATACGCTAAAACATACCCAGCATACGTGTAGACGACAGCCATCTTGCGACGGGAACTTATCAAAAGTTTAGTACAAATTCAATTATCGCTATTGTTTATTGTACGTTTACTGCAGTTTTGTGGTGTCTTTTGACTGCACCAACAAACGTTCAGTGTAGTCAAAACAACTTGTGATTAAAGAGTCAATACACAGAAATAAACACACACACATATATATATATATATATATATATATATATATATATATATATATATATATATATATATATATATATATATATATATATATATATATATATATATGTGTGTGTGTGTGGGGGGGATATGAAGGGAATGTTTTAATTGATATACAGTACTTGAAGCTGAGGAAGACCTTGATGTCCCCATGAATAAAGTAGATGTGTATGAAGTCGAAGCTAGCATTAAAAAGCTAAAGAAATGGAAAGCCCCTGGTTAAGATGGAATAACTGCTGAGGTGATATTGGCCGAAAATTAAGTAACTCCCATAAGATTATTTTGAAGACTGTGGCGTGAAGAGGCAAACCCCGATGAATGGGAGCCTTGAATGTTGGTGAAAAATAAAATCTGACTGATTGCAATAATTACAGAAGCATCACACTTACATCAATTGTCATGGGAATATATAGTATGCTCATTCTAAAGAAACCAGGAAGATTGATGAAAAGCTGAGAGATGAACAAGCAGGATTTAGAAAAGGCAGTTGTACTGACCAAATTTTCATACTAAGACAAGTACAGCAACGTGTAGAATATAAAAATCCACTTCTGATGGCATTTGTGGACTATGAAAAAGCCTTTGTATAGTGTGCTACCGCCAATTTTGTGGAGAGTCCTGTGTTATTATGGAGATCCCCTTAAATATATAAATTTGATTAAGTCTCTTCATGAGCATAGCAAGTACAAAGTTAATGTTAGTGGAGTCCTACCAAAGGAATTTCCAGTGAATAGTGGAGTACTCCAAGGAAATGTGTTGTCACTTATGTTTATCCCCTTCATGGATTTTGTAATACATAAAATAGTTGGGGATGGTAATGAGAGATTGGACTGGATTGATAACAGGAAATTAGCTGACCTAGAATATGCTAATGACACTGTCCTTATTAGCAGAACACTACAGGACTTGCAAAGCTTTCTTACTAGAATGGAAATATCACATAAGGGTGGGCCCAAGATAAATAGAAGAAAGAGGGGTGATGAAAACAGAATATGCAATAAGATGAAATATCATTGGAAGGAGAAAGGATTAATGAGGTGGAATCATTTATATAAATATTTAGGAACTATGATCTCTAATACAGAATATTTAGAATTTGAGTTTAATAAAAGATTGAAAAAAGAAAAATAAATCAGACAATGACTAGGTTGAGTAAAATTTGGAAATAAAATTCCTTGAAATTAGATATAAAAATCAGACTATATATCAGTTTAATGAGATCGGTGTTACTGTATGGACATGAGTCGTGGTATGGTAATGAAACAATATCCAAAGTATTTTGTAGATTTGAGAACAAAGCCCTTAGAAGAATATTGGGAGTTGACTGGCAAGAAAGGATTAGAAACGAAACTATAAGAGAAATTACTCTAGTGATGTGTAAATGGGAATGGTTTAGGCATGGTCTTTGCACTCCCAATAGAGATTAGTTCACCAAACTTTCAACTGGGCTCCAAAAGGCACTAGAAGAGTTGGAAGACCCAGGCCTAAATAGCTGAGACCTATGAAGATAGAGACGACTGGTGAAATATAACAAAGGCCTTTTTGCGTCAATAGGCGTAGGCACACACACACACACACACACACACATATATATATATATATATATATATATATATATATATATATATATATACATATCATCATCATCAGCTGTTACCAGTCCATTGCAGAACAAATACCTCAGACATGTCCTTCCACTTGTCTGTGTATGATCTTTCTGTGCCAGTTCACACCCACAAACTTTCTTAGTTCATCAATTCATTGTCTTCTCTTCCTTACCCTAGGTTTTTTTTTTTTTTTTTTTTTTTTTTTTTTTTAACAATCTCTAGGGACCCATTCTGATATTCTTAATGTATATAATGAGAAGCTTGATCTTCCTTATTCCTGTTTTCCTGAGGCTAAACTAACTAGTTTAGCTTTTCAATCTCACGATATTAAAGCTCTGTTAATGGACCTTGAAGCTCTGTTGATGGACCTTGAAGCTTATGGAGGTGTAGACCCAAATGGTATTATTCATTTGTCTCTTATGAAGACTGCAGATTTCTTAATTTCAAAGTTATGTTATTTTGTGCAAATTAGCAAGAGGAGGAGCTTTTAGCACTTGATGGAGAATTGGTAATGTTACTCCACTGTGTAAATATGTTTGTGGTAGCTCAAGTTCAACTGATTACCACCGAATTACCATACTTCCCATATTATCTAGAGATTTTTAACGTCTTTTGGCAAAACATCAATATAGATTTGCTTAAGGTGATCATCTGATCCCTAGTTAGCAATTTGGGTTGCGTAAAGGACCTAGAGAATGTGACGCCCCTCTTACAATCTCCAATACTGTACAGAAATCCCTTGATTTTGGTCAGGAAGTTCTTATGATTGGCCTTGATTTCAGTGCTGCCTTTGACCATGTTAATCATGTAGCCCCTGTTTTCCAACTCAAAACAGTTGGGAGTGGGTGGGTCATTTCTTAGCATTATTACTGAATTTTCAAATAATAGATTGCAAAGAGTTGTTGTTGATGGGCACCATAGTGAGTATAGGAATTTGATATCTGGTGTTCCTCAGGGTAGTGTTTTTGGCCCTTTACTTTTCATACTATATAGCCTAGACATGACATGCGGTTTAGCCTTGAAAACAAGCTGGTTGCATATGCAGATGATGCTACTCTCTTTGCATCAAGTCCATCTCCTGAATGTAGATCTGGGGTTGCTGAATCCCTTAATAGAGATCCAGCTAAAATTAGTGCATGGTGCCAATATGGGGTATGAAGTTGAATCCTAACAAAACTCAAAGTATAATTGTAAGTAGGTCAAGGACAGTAACTCCTCAACATCCGGATCTCAGCATTGATAAGGTTCCTTCAACTTTGTATGACTCTTTTAAGATTTTAGGTGCAATTCTCGACAGCAAATTTACTTTTGACAAACACATTAAGTCTGTGTCTTTTAAATTGGATAAAAACTTGGCTTATTGAGAAAGTCTTTTACGATTTTATGATCAATCTATTCTGAGTATTCTAATTATTTCATTCTACCTTGTTTTGATTATTGTTCTCCTGTCTGGTCTGGTCTTCAGCTGCCGATTCTCATCTTAATTTGTTGGACAGGAACTTACGGTCTTTTAAATTTCTTATTCCTGATTTAAGTATTAATCTCTGACACCATCGTTCAATTAGTTCATTATGCATGTTGCATAAGATTTTATAATTCTGAACATCCTTTACATTCAGATCTTCCTGGACAGTTCTGTCCTGTTCGTAATACTAGGCATGCAGTTAATTCTAATAGTCAGGCCTTCTCCATCATGAGGCTCAATACTAAACAGTACTCTAGAAGGTTTAATTCAGCTGTAACCAAGTTGTGGAATGATCTTCCTAATCAGGTAACTGAATCAGTAGAACTTCAAAAGTTCAAACTTGCACCAAATGTTTTATGTTGAACAGGCTGACATGTCTTTTTATAGTTTATATAGAAAATAACTTTTTAATGTAGTTAATGTTTTCAAAATATTTTATTTTAATTGTTCATAACTTCTTATATCCATTATTTATTTCCTTACAGTATTTCTTTTCCTCACTGGGCTATTTTTCCCTGTTGGAGCACTTGCACTTATAGCATCTTGATTTTCCAACTATGGTTGTAGCTTAGCTAATAATAATAATAATAATAATAATAATAATGTATTATCTATTCAGTGTAACATTAAAATATAAGCTAGGTAAATCTTGAAGTGGTATGTAAATGAAATTTATTTCCATTGATAACCATGCTAGCCACCGCTCACCTCTCCCGTCCCAAATTAGCAGCAGTCTTCACGTATGCGCTCCCATTGGTTGATATGGGTCTCGCAGCATCTAGTGGTAGGATACCTATGGGGTATAGACAGGAATTTACATGGGAGGGACCATAATCGGGCCTGACTTGTTCACAGAAATTGATTTAAGGGTCTCGTGAAGTACCAAAAATTCAAAGAATACCGTAGTAATATATAATAGATTTAATAAATGTAGGATACATGATTATAAGATATAATAAATATGGTAATATAACCTTTTTAGGTTTTAGAATTTCTGGTAAATAACCCGTAAGTTAAGAACTATCCAATACTGTGCTGGTAAACTATATAGACCTACCGTTGGAAGAAAAAACCAGTCATAAAACAAATTTCAAGAAAATTTAGATATTAAATATTTAGTTAAAAATATACAATTATTACAGCAGGTGGAGATACCCCATTTAAAATAACAATATGTGAGGAAGAAATTACTTGTGGTCGGAATCATCATATCAATAACCATTCATATATATATATATATATATATATATATATATATAATTATATATATATATATATATATATATATATATATATATATATACTGTATATGTATATATATATATATATATATATATATATATATATATATATATATATATATATATATTATGTATGTGGTGGAGGAAGTCTAATGGGACAGGCACATTAGTTAGCAACTTGCTCTGGTCCAGGTAACATGAAGCCATTAATTATTTTTAAGAAGGTGCTTGGTGGCGACTTCCAAGTGATGTGAGGTCGAGTGGATTACTTGATGTGGGAACATGTTTCAGAAGTGAGTTAACGCCAATTTAATACAATACGGTATTCTTTTCTTGAATGTTAAGAACAAATGGGGAAGTCCTATTTTAATTGTGTAACCAATTGTAGGGCTGTCAGACCAAATGGAAACAGTAGTATAAATATCAAGATGCAATTCTATCAACTACAGAATTTGGTCAAACGACATCCAAACAAAATGGCGGTTTATTCAAGTTTGGGGATGGACTGGCTCTTATCAGTTTCTAACATACATTTAGGAAAGATGCGTGTATTAGCAGCAATAAGGTAGCAGTGTCCTGAAGTGGCCAAATACGCAGTCACTTCAAAGACACGTTTAGATGCTTCTACAAAAATATGCAGTGATGACCGAGTACAATCCTGCCCTAGGCAAGAACAGAGTGTATGGATTTACTGCTGGTTTAACAAAATCACCGGGTGCAAAGTCCATCCTCCCGCAACGATTTCTTGGTTCACACAATCACAAAGTTAAAAGCCACTATTCACTTCCTGAAGATAAATCCATTGAAAAGTTCGCTTGAGGGTGCATCAGCACGTCTGTACCCGATGCAGCCAAAAACTTGGGTGAAGAGACTTTGACAGATAAGGGGGTGGGGTTCCTCGCCCTTACTCAAACCTGCTGTTAGTTACCTCATAGAATATTTCAAGAGTCATCAAGCTCGCACGCTGAAGACCGTTTCATACATAAAGGATGATGGTTTGTATCTCGCGTATGAACAAATGGGAAATTATATATTGAATGCTGCATAAAATGTAAATAAAAAGTCTGAAATTATCTGTTTCTGTATTTAGAAAATTAACAGGGAGGTGTTAAAGATTATTTTCAACCCTTGACAAGAGTCTATGAACAAGCTAATATAAAGAGTAAAAATTGAGTGAAGCGCACTGTCCTTATCATAAAATTTATATCTATCTTCTACAATATTCACAATAGGAACTACCTTATTCAATATATACAAAAATAACCCTTTTCTTATAAAGCACAAACAAAGAAAAATGGAAGTTTCTAATACCAGTTACTTTTTGAAAGCAAATGACTGAATAACTCGGAAGCTAACACCGTCCTACCATTTCTCTCGCATAATAGGAGAGACAATGAAAAACTTTACAAAGCATACCTAAAATATTGCAGCTTGTGATGAGGTTAGATGATACAACAAAGGGAGTCTACTAAAAAAGAGTTATATAAAGCAAACCCCTTTGTTGAGAAAAAAAGAGTTTTGAATATAAAATAACCAATGAAAAGGCTTTTAAGTACTGTAAAATACTAATTTTGTAACACAATAGGAGCAGCACCATTTCAAAGATGCTTTTCCTTAAGAGAAATGGTGTTATATTGCTCTAACTTTTCTTTGAGTGTAAATGTTTCAACAGGCAATGACTTAATACTAACTATAAAGGCATTTTACTCATTAATCAAGAAAAAAAAAATACTCTACAAAACATATAGAGTAACCTATTATCAAACTAAAACGTGGGGTTCATGCTGTACAAAAATATAATTATAAAACTTTTATAAATTGAATATGCATATTTATGACTTCCTTATAATCGTAATAACAGAATACACATTATTCATACACTGCATCGACTGCAATTCACATCAATTTTCACTTCATAGCAGTTTTATCACTTACAGAACTATATATCTACTGACCAGGGAACTTGAGTCCAGCACCCATACAGCAAAGGTGAATAAGGAATATATGCTATATTATTTACATTGCCATTATATATATACATATATATATATATATATATATATATATATATATATATATATATATATATATATATACATATATATATATACATATATATATATATATATATATATATATATATATATATATACATATATATATATACTGTATATATATATATATATATATATATATATATATATATATATATATATATATATATATATATATATATATATATATATATTCAAATTTATATACTGTATTATTATCTAAAGGAAACACTCCTATTCCAATGCCCATGTCAGATAGCAGCCAAAATCTACTCTATTAACTGTTCCTGGTAACTTCTCCAGTCAAATACACCACTAAAGTACAAAAGTTGCAGCACGATCACAGAGTTCTTAAAATATCATCTTCAAACGCACGGAATGCATATATCTTCTGCTAAGGAAACATGAAAGTAACCCACTTCCTATTACATATAGGGACAACTCTTTCAATGTAACCTTACGGATTAAGCTGCAGAGATTCCTCCCTGAGAGTATAAGTTTCATATTGCATACCAACTTGAAGATGTAAACTTTCAGCTGTATAAAAACATGGGAGCTGGAATACGCTGTAAATTGCAAAGGAAGAAGAGTTCAACTAGAATTATTAACATGGCAGATTTTTACTAACTTTTCCAGTAATTTGGCAACTTCATTTACATGATACACGACTGTAGACCCTAAAGGTAATAATTTATTAACTATATATAACATTATATATAAATGTACACTTACAACTTCATTGCTTAAGCCAGTGACTCATCTGTTTACCTTATGAAAAAAAAATGGCATGAGTTACATCACTGTATTCAGTGTCTACAGACGTATATAGTACAAACAATTGCATATGTAACAAACCTGTTAGAATAACTACAGTATTAGAAATGCATACTTTTTTTTTGCAAAATACAATCTTGGAAATACATCAAGACATAAGTTTTAGTCTTGGCACTTGTTTCTTCACTTTTAATATTTCTAATATAAATTTTTTTCATAACCAAATGTGCCATATACATTGCAGATTACTGACCTGAAATTTTTCATAATGCCCAACAATTTGTACATTATTCATTAATCACACAATAATTGTGAAACAAACTTTTTGTTTCATGTGTCAAGGCCCAGATAATTTACCCTATGTAGCTGACCGGCAACATCAAGAGATACCTGATCCCCATTTCATTCACAAAATCAATTTAAAATGTGTATTGCTGTAGCAAGTTCTTAAACTCATACATTACATAAAAATTGCCAGAATCGATAAAATACGTCACATAATTTCATGATAACAAACCCTTCCTATGATGTTATTAACAAGACGCTTGGTAAAATTTATCAAAATATAATAATTGTGACTATAGTACTGAGAAAAAACACTAAGACACATTAATGTAACCTTTACTTATCAAATGATAAATAAACGAGGCAGCCACAGTTACTAAGGAAACAAAAAATAACTAAACTGATGCAAAGAAATTAAAAAAAAAATTTATCAATTTTAGAGGATAAATGTAACACAATTTGTTTATCAAATATTTTGAACAGGCATTGACTCTTCTTATTCCCAATATCTAAAACAGTTCAGTTATTCAACTAAAGATATTTCCTAAGAAATGATAATGCAGCAAGTACCACCTTAAATAACTTGTGGATTTGCTTTAATCTTGAGAACTATTGCATCTAAGTTTCATTCACATACACAGCTCATTACAGTATACTAATAATTAATAATCTTTCCTAACTGATACAATCATTCAAAATAAATTTTACTTTACTAGTTCCACCTATGCCATACTGCTCTGCTTTTCCCCTGCACCACTCAATGCTCTGTAAACTAATTAAAATTTCTTAAATTTTAACTACCAATTAGAATATCTAACACCTCAAAAATAATTTACTTTTTTACAAAACCCATTATCTTCCATTAGCCCATAACTTCTGACCTAAAGGTTGGGTTAAGCTGGTTACGAGAGAAGATACTCATGGGGTATGCACGAGGCATACCCCATGTGCATCCTGCAAAGAAAGTCCAAGTACCGCATATGAAGCAGTATTAATCTTCGGTCTACTCTATGGTGCAGACACCTAGACTATACAAGTGTTGACACCATCTCGAGCAACTAGAATATTTTCAAACTTTCTGTTAGCAGAAAATTCTGGATCTCACCTGGAAAGATCAAATTCCAGAGATTCTGGAACAAATAAAATCCATAGATTAGAAGCTATACTCACCATATGCCAACTATGCTGGTTACATCAGGTGATTCGTATGCCAAATTTTATATAGACCACCTAAAAATTGGCCAACAAAGGCCTGGCACCCCCAAAAAGAGGTACAAAACAGTAACCAAACTAAGTCAGCCTTAAAGAAATTCAAAATTCCATTAACCAATCAGAAATTCTTGCCGGTAACTGGAAGCACGATCGCGCATAATACCTCCCCCTTAAAAGGTAGCAGCAACATGTCCCTGCAGCCACAAATACTAACCTGATGTGTCAAACATGTGATAAGGTATGCAAACCACTGATTGGCCTGGCGAGCCATACCAATGAACAAATATGGTGCAAGCAACAACACCATATCCAAAAACTCACCACACTACATCAGTATCATCCGCTGCAGAACAATGAAATATTGTCGTCGGTTACAATTAACAGCTTAAATGGCAATGGAAGTTCTTAGAAGTTCTCTTGCTTAAGGATACACTTAGACAAAATATTCTATCTTATTTCTCTTTCTCTTGTTTTTTGAAACTTTAACCCTTTAAGCCCAACGCTATTTGGAACTTTCCAACCCTTAACCCCCCAGCATTTTTTTTTTTCAAGCACATTTTGCAATATATTTTTTTTAAATTGCTCTAACAGCCTTAATTTTCATAATGTTAAAAACAGTTTTTTGCAAGGACGTACCGGTACGTCCATGGAGGTAAAGGGATGAGTTTTGTGAAACGTACCAGTACGTCCATTGGGGGTTAATTGTTTATATATGGAAAATCTATTTTAATGTTGTTATTCTTTTTAAAATATTTTATTTTAATTGTTCATTACTTCTCTTGTAGTTTGTTTATTTCCCTTCCTCACTGGGCTATTTAACCCATAGGAGTCTTTGGGCTTATAGCATCATACTTTTCCAACTAGGATTGTAGCTTAGCTAGTAATAATAATATGTGTTCCCTTAACACCAAAATACAGTACAGAACTGTAAATTAATTACTGTCCCTCACTTTCAGCTTTCCAATATGTTATTTTCATTAGTAAAATAAATTTTTGAATATACTTACCCGATAATCATGTAGCTGTCAACTCTGTTGCCCGACAGAATTCTATGGAGGGATACGCCAGCTATCACAATACTAGAAGGGGGTGTTCTTACCAGCGCCACCTGTGGCCAGGTACTCAAGTACTTCTTGTTGACACCTCCTCAATTATTCCTCGGTCCCACTGGTTCTCTATGGGGAGGAAGGGAGGGTCAATTAAATCATGATTATCGGGTAAGTATATTCAAAAATTTATTTTACTAATGAAAATAACATTTTTCAATATTAAACTTACCCGATAATCATGTAGCTGATTCACACCCAGGGGGGTGGGTGAAAACCAGTGTACAAGATTAAAGGATAGCTAAGTATCCCATATTTCATATAACAGTTATCTCAAATAACAATGAAATAATAAGTACCTGGTAAGGAAGTCGAATTGAACCGTTACTCTGTCTCTTTTTTAAGTTCGTCTTCCTTACTGAGCGCAGCGTTCCTCTTGGAGGCTGAATCAACCCAAAGGTGCTAAAGTATACAGGGCTGCAACCCATACTAAAGGACCTCATCACAACCTTTAACCTCGGCGCTTCTCAAGAAAGAATTGACCACCCGCCAAATCAAAAAGGATGTGGAAGGCTTCTTAGCCGACCGAACAACCCATAAAAAGTATTCAAGAGAAAGGTTAAAAAGTTATGGAATTATGGGAATGTAGTGGCTGAGCCCTCGCCTACTACTGCATTCGTTGCTACGAATGGACCCAGGGTGTAGCAGTACTCGTAAAGAGACTGGACATCTTTGAGATAGAATGATGCGAACACTGACTTGCTTCTCCAATAGGTTGCATCCATAACACTCTGCAGAGAACGGTTCTGTTTGAAGGCCACTGAAGTAGCCACAGCTCTCACTTCATGTGTCCTTACCTTCAGCAAAGCAAGGTCTTCTTCCTTCAGATGAGAATTTGCTTCTCTAATCAGAAGCCTGATGTAGTAAGAAACTGAGTTCTTAGACATTGGTAGAGAAGGCTTCTTGATAGCACACCATAAGGCTTCTGATTGTCCTCGTAATGGTTTTGACCTTCTTAAATAGTACTTAAGAGCTCTAACAGGGCAAAGTACTCTCTCTAGTTCGTTCCCCACCATGTTGGACAGGCTTGGGATCTCGAACGACTTAGGGCAAGGACGGGAAGGAAGCTCGTTTTAGCCAAAAAAACCGAGCCGCAAGGAACATGTAGCCGTTTCAGATGTGAAACCTATGTTCCTGCTGAAGGCGTGGATCTCACTTACTCTTTTACCTGTTGCTAAGCACACGAGGAAAAGAGTTTTTTAATGTGAGGTCCTTAAAAGAGGCTGATTGGAGCGGTTCAAATCCTGATGACATTAGGAACCTTAGGACCACGTCTAGATTCCAGCCTGGAGTGGACAACCGACGTTCCTTTGAGGTCTCAAAAGACCTAAGAGGTCCTGTAGATCTTTGTTGGAGGAAAGATCCAAGCCTCTGTGGCGGAAAACCGCTGCCAACAAACTTCTGTAACCCTTGATCGTAGGAGCTGATAGGGAGCTTACGTTCCTTAGATGTAACAGGAAGTCAGCAATCTGGGTTACATTGGTACTGGTTGAGGAAAACTGCATTGGCCTTGCACCAGCTTCGGAAGACTTCCCATAAAGACTGATAGACTCTGAGAGTGGATGTCGTCCTTGCTCTGGCAATCGCTCTGGCTGCCTCCTTCGAAAAGCCTCTAGCTCTTGAGAGTCTTTCGATAGTCTGAAGACAGTCAGACGAAGAGCGTGGAGGTGGGAGTACCTTCTTTACGTGAGGTTGACGCAGAAGGTCCACTCTAGGAGGAAGAGTCCTGGGAACGTCGACCAGCCATTGCAGTACCTCAGTGAAACATTCTCTCGCGGGCCAGAGGGGAGCAACCAACGTCAGCCGTGTCCCTTTGTGAGAGGCGAACTTCTGAAGTACCCTGTTGACAATCTTGAACGGCGGGAATGCATACAGGTTGAGATGGGACCAATCCAGCAGAAAGGCATCCACGCGAACTGCTGCTGGGTCTGGAATCGGAGAACAATACAAGAGGAGCCTCTTGGTCGTCGAGGTAGCGAATAGATCTATGGTTGGCTGATCCCACAGGGCCCAAAGTCTGCTGCAAACATTCTTGTGAAGGGTCCACTCTGTGGGGAAGACCTGACCCTTCCGGCTGAGGCGATCTGCCATGACATTCATATCGCCCTGAATGAGCCTCGTTACCAGCGTGAGCTTTCGATCTTTTGACCAAATGAGGAGGTCCCTTGCGATCTCGAACAACTTCCTCGAATGAGTCCCTCCCTGCTTGGAGATGTAAGCCAAGGCTGTGGTGTAGTCGGAGTTCACCTCCACCACCTTGTTAAGCTGGAGGGACTTGAAGTTTATCAAGGCCAAATGAACTGCCAACAACTCCTTGCAATAGATGTGAAGTGTCCTTTGCTCCTGATTCCATGTTCCCGAGCATTCCTGTCCGTCCAGTGTCGCACCCCAGCCCGTGTCCGATGCGTCCGAGAAGAGACGGTGGTCGGAGGACTGAACAGCCAATGGTAGACCTTCCTTGAGAAGAATGCTGTTCTTCCACCACGTTAGAGTAGACCTCATCTCTTCGGAAACAGGAACTGAACCCGTCTCTAGCGTCATGTCCTTTATCCAGTGAGCAGCTAGATGATACTGAAGGGGGCGGAGGTGGAGTCTCCCTAACTCGATGAACAGGGCCAGCGATGAAAGTGTCCCTGTTAGACTCATCCACTGCCTGACTAAGCATCGGTTCCTTCTCAGCATGCTCTGGATGCATTCTAGGGCTTGGAAGATCCTTGGGGCCGACGGACAAGTCCGAAAAGCTCGACTCTGAAGATCCATACCCAAGGAGACAATGGTCTGGGATGGAACGAGCTGAGACTCCTCAAAATTGACCAGGAGGCCCAGTTCCTTGGTCAGATCCATAGTCCATTTGAAAATCTCCAGACAGCGACGACTTGAGGGAGCTCTTAAAAGCCAGTCGTCTGACGGAGCCGGACACAAGATCATGATACTGCTGCACAGTCTGTAAACTGTCAATCATGGGCAAGCGAGGAAGTACAGTGACAACCCGAATCTGTCTAGACTGTCCGGGTCGTACAGACAACTCCTTAACGGGTTGCTGAGGTTGCCCACTGCGTCACAACAAGTCCCTTCTGTTGGTTGTTGAACGTCTTCCCCGTGACACATTGACTCCGTAAACAAAAAATCCTCTAACAAGGACTAAGCTTGGACTGCATGTCATGCAACACAGCTCAAGGTCTATGGGAGCAGGTGTGGTAACAGACGGGATTAGCGGCTGAAGTGTAACCATTACCTTCCCTGTAAGCATGTTATGCTTAAATAAAAGTCCATAAGAGGTTATGCAGCTAAAGGCTCCCTCCAAATGACAGAGTCCTCAAGGGAATATCAGAAGGAGGGAGAAAAGAACTTTCTCATCTACAGGGACCTTATCCTAGAAAAGCTAAGTTCTCTGAGTGAGGGTTCACTGGTGCAAAGCAGCAGACTAGAAGGCAACGTTATGAAACTGCTTGACAGTCTAGTGAGTTGGCAACAACCCAAGATGTGTTGAGAAGCATGCGGTAAGGTATGCAGAGCATGATGTATGCAGAGTATGCTGTATGCAGAGCATGCTGAATGCAGAGCATGCTGTATGCAGAGCATGTTGTATGCAGAGCATGCTGAATGCAGAGCATGCTGAATGCTGAGCATGTAGGAAGTAGAGCCTGCTGTAAGCAGAGCCTGCTGAAAGGAAAGCAGAGCGTGTGCATGGCGTTTAACATTTCTCAGAAATTCCATGACCAGTGCTAGAGTGCTTAATGCATGCTTGCATGGGGTTGAACCATGGTATGCTGAACAGCAGAGTCAGAACGAGCTGGAACAACAACAGAGGTTTCCTCAACTTGAGGGAAAACCTGAGGTTCAGACTGCATAGGCTGAACAACAGACGGAGCAGAAGGCAGGTGCAAGGGTGAAGGAGGTTGACTCCTAGCAAGAGTTGCACCCAAGGATTGTACCAGCTAAGCGGAGGACGGAGGCGGAGTAGTCCGTTCCTGTTCCTGAGAGATGAGTGGAGCATGAGAAGGTTGAGGCTGCGCAGAACAAGGTAAAGTTCTAGCAAGCTGAGGCTCCTGAGGCGCAAGTGCATGGTGTAGATGAGCTTGCCTAGATGAGGGTTGAACTCGGTGCAGCGCTGGTTGAGCAGACAGACTCACGGAGGGGAGAGGTTGTTGTACCCCAACCGAGAGTTGCACCACTGGAGGAGCAGCAAGGGGAGGAGGAGGAAGAGTGTAACTCTCCTGATCCCAAAGCAAGGGTTGCCTTAAAGAAGGCTGAGGCTGAACAACACTGTGAACAGCAAACTCCGAAAGTGGTTCAACATCGTACGCCTGGCAGATGGAGCTGCGACTGGGTGCAGCGAGTGCAGGCGGGTGCAGCACAG
>NC_090732.1:162915960-162940960 GCF_036898095.1 Palaemon carinicauda | reverse complement strand
CTGGCTACAGTTCTTTGCGGAGTTTCCTGTGTTGTGGCAACAATGTATGGAGATGTGTAGGTGGGAACACTGACCTGAGACTGATTAGACTCTAGACTTGCAGCATTTATCACATGAGGTGAGCTTGTAACTATCTGGTAGCGCGTGGTTGGTGTAACTTCATATATCTGGTGAATCTCTCCTCCATAGGCCCTTTTATAAGCAGTCAGCTGATGATCCTGTTGGTGTATAACATGCTGCTGCTGCTGCTGCTGCTGCTGCTGCTGCTGCTGCTGTTGATGATGTTGCTGCTGCTGTTGTTGTTGCTGCTGCTGTTGCTGCTGCTGTTGCTGTTGTTGTTGCTGTTGCTGCTGCTGTTGTTGCTGTTGTTGTTGCTGCTGCTGCTGTTGTTGCTGTTGCTGCTGCTGTTGTTGCTGTTGCTGCTGCTGTTGTTGTTGCTGCTGCTGTTGCTGCTGTTGTTGTTGCTGCTGTTGTTGTTGTTGTTGATGCTGATGTTGCTGTTGTTGATGCTGATGAGCAGGAGTTGGTTGAGGCGTGGTAGCCTGTGGAGGAGAAGTCATAACAATTTGCACTGTAGAAATGCCATCCTTCTGGTGAGTCTGCCGATGGAGATCATAATAGGCTTTGTCAGAATAAGAGGCATTGCACTGATCACATTTGTAGACCTTGGTAGCTGTACTGTTCATGAAAAGTTTCAGATCAAGAGGGATATCCATCTTGAATCATGTCCCTTACTAACCTTTCTGCATACGTGTCAGTGATTGCGTTCACTTTCCTTAGGTTGAATATATTTTATCATGAAGCTTTTACAAAGGATTAAACTCTTACATCTTAAAAGATTGGAGAGCTTCTTTTTAGACTATTTTTACAAAAGAACTATGCCATATATTTACAGGCATCAAACGACTTATTCCATGCTGTAGTATTGAAGATGATCTGGAAGAAGAAGAGTAAAAGATTAACCTAAGGAAAATCCCCCAAAATATAAAAAAAATATCATAAATTTTCACAAATATCTTGTATTTTTTCCTAACTATACAAACCTGAGTCATTTATATGGGTTTACTGTATTCTGTTACTGTTATTCTACGACCAGAATCGAGTTAATCATGGGATTCTGGTAACATTGCATGGTTGCCAGCATCCTACCCACTCTGGGTAGGAGCAGCTGGGTTAGCGTGACTCCCGTCACTTACTCATGGCCACGGCAGGGAATTTAGATTACATTTGTAGTTTGTTCCTATGCGATATATAAACCATCATCATTTAAATGGGAAGTCTTCCTTAGCAGAGAGGAATTCTCAGTGGAAGATAGAGCGTTTGCTCGACCCTTGACACAAAAGGATACAGTAATAACAACAATGACAATCTCTGCCACAAAAGGATGAGTGACTGAGTTACAGCCCCAACAAGTTTGTAAAAATGATCCATCCTTTTTTTAATTTCAGTACATGTACTGTACATTCACTTTATAAATAAGTCATAAATACAGTAGTACTTACCTGCATAAGAGGTCTTCTATGCTGGTGCTCCCAAGGAAGGGATGATCAGAAGAGAGGAAAGAAATAATTCATTTAACTATCATACATACTTGTTTTGAGAATAACTGATGATTGGGACAATAAAGTTAGCCATCCTGCAAAGGCATAAGTTGTGCAGCCACTACTGAGACCAAAGAGAAAGTATCCAGTGATCTGTGGGTGCATTAATGTGCGGTGAAAGTGGTTTGTCTCTTCCAAACACCAGCACGCAAGTCATGAGCTTTGGGAGGGGGTCAAGGCGGCACTCTTCCCAAAGATTTATATGCTTTACGTATGACTTTATGTAACCAGGATATAGTGTTTTTAGTTATTTCCTTCTTGCTTTGACCTGTGCTTACAAACAAGTTAGGGATAAACTGTTCTTTCAAGGTAACAACAAACTTCTTTTACAGGACAAAGTAATGGACTGTCCAGATCATCAGTTACCTCCTTGATTGCCAAGATAGAGGAGTCAAATCTATCATCATTAAATGATGGATTTTGAGTCTTAGCAATACTGTAAACTCTGGAACGAGATAGTGACATATCCTTCCACCCTCTGGAGTGTGAATCAAGATAAAATAGGTCATGTAACTTTCTCTCTCTTTGAAGAGGCTAAAGCAAGAAGGAAGACCGTCTTGAGAGAAAGGTCTCGATCTGAAGCTTTGTGGAGAGGTTCATAAGCTCCAAACTTAAAGGATAAAACTTTACTCCCACTCCAATGAGGGAGTTTGAGTTCTCAAAGTGGGCAAGCCACAAGACTGCTGCTTATAACTCTTTATCAATGCTGAGAGTTCCCACAAGGAAGAGAGATCAATTCCTGGCCTAAGGCTGAGTAATAGCCTTTTACCATAGTGACTGAGAAGTTTCTCCTTCAGTAGGAAAACTAAAAAGTCTGCAATCAGTGGAATACTGGCTTTGAATGGAATAGTATCCCTTCTACAACACCAATTGCAGAAAAGTGATCATTTTGCTTGATAGACTGCTGCAGAGGACATTCAGATGTAAGCTGAAAGTTGTTTCGTAGTCAATCTTGAAAAGCCTGTCTTTCAGAGGAGGTGCTGGGTAGCCTCCAGCAGTGAAGAGGTTGATGTAGAAGGTTTGACCACTCTGGAAGTTCCCTTGGAACTTCTATGAAAAGATCTAGAAGATCTGGTTATCACTACAGGTGAGGCCACCTTGGCACTTCTAGCGCTACTCTTAGGTTTTTTGAAGACCTGATTATGTTCAGCACCTGATGGATCAGGCAAAAGGGGGGAAAGGCTTAAATGGCCATTCTGTCTCATGGATGTTGGAATGCATCCTCTACTGCAGCTGGGTCTGGAAATGGGGAACAATACACAAAGTTTGTTGTTCAGATAAGTGAAAAACATGTCTATAATCATGAAACCCCACAAAGTCAGGAAACTTCTTGCCACTTGAGGATTCAAAGACCATTCTGAACCAACTATCATCCCTAACTGGCTCAGATTGTCTGCTATTACATTCCTCTTTCCTAGAATGAGCTGCGCTGAAAGGTGAACTGCATTTATTTGGGCCTAAAGTTGTACTACCACTGTTAACTGGTATAGCAAATGGGATACAGAGCACCCCTGTTTGTTGATGTAAGTCACTACGGTCATGTCGTTGCTCATCAAAACCACCGAGTAAACTTCGATTGTCTCTGAAAAGTTGAGTAACACTGGGTATGCTGCATTCACCTCTAAGTAATTTATGTGGAAGGGTTTGTCTTCCTGTGACCATGTGCTTGAAATTTGTTCCTTCCTTAGATGGGCTCCCCAACCTTGACAAGAAGCATCTGAAAAAAGAAGAAACTCTGTGGTTGGAACCTGTAGGCGAGGCCCAGCAAACATAGTCTTCTCCTATAAGCCACCATGAGAGGACTGTCTTCAGATCTAGGGGAATCTTCAAAAGAGCTGACGGGGGATCAGATATCTGCGGCCACTGTAAAGAGCGAAGGTGTATCCTTCCAATGGGTAATAGTTTCTCTAGGGAGGGAAGATGGCCCAGAAACTTCTGCCATGAGTGAGCTGGAAGAAAAGTCACTCCCAGAAAGGAAGCTGCAACCTGTCGGAATCTCTGGATCCTGTCAGAAGATAGATGCACTCTGGCTTGGGCCGAGTCTATAACCATGCCCAAGTACTGTATTTGGCATTGTGATTTTGACTCTTGCTATAAAAAGCCAGTGGCCCAGGTACCTAAGGGTCTTATTCCCATGCCATGTGCCCATGAGGAAACCAGGGTGAACAGGTGAGAGAACCATTGTGGTGTTGTGGCCAGGCCAAAGCATAGCACCTTGAATTGAAATACTGTCTGAAAGGAATTGTAAGTACTCCCTTGACCTTGGATAGACAGGGATTTGTAATTAAGCATCCTTCTGGTCTATGGTCAGCAGGATGTCACTCTTTCTGATGGCTTAAATTATTGTACTTTGTGTATCCTCGTTCGGAGTACAAACTAGTTCAAATGGGAAAGGTCTATGACAGATCTCCAGCCTCCTGTCAGTTTCTCCCCCAGAAAGATGATGTTGCTGAAGAAATCTGCAGACCTGTCTAAAACTTCCCCTACAGTGTTCTTCCTGAGCATCTAAAAGCCTGTTCCTTCAGTAAACTGTTTCTGCGATTCCTTCACATAAAATTATTGGATTGACAGAGTCCGAGTGAATGAAGGGCGGCAGCTTGTGAATGGGATGCGATAGCCCGAGAGAAGTACTTCAAAAGCATCTACTGGCCAGGGATCACCCACAATGAACTCTCCACCTTATCCAAAAACTTTGCAGGCATCGCCCCACCGCTGATAAGTACAGACATCTATGCCCCTTTGGTAGGAGGAATGTCTTCTGCGATGAAAGGGACCTGCTGTATCATATCTTCCTAACAAGATATTATTCTCAGGTGACTGGTACTTGTTTGAGAGATGGTCTACAGCAGGCACGGGCAGTCTGTGGCCAGCAACATATTTTGTGGCCCCCAAGACTTTCTAGGTTACTGATACAGTATAATTTGAATCATATATATTTATACCAGTAATCACCCTTATTATCATTAGGAAATAATGAAAGTGATGTAATTTTTATGTAAACTTTCAAAATAAGACAAATAAAACAAGGGAGAATTGCAAAAACAATTACTGTAGTACATATTTGGCAAGTAAAATCTATTATCATGCAGCCCTCACAAACCTGGATATACGGTAGTAAATTGTGGCCTCCAGTTGATGAACAGTTGCCCATGCCGGGTCTAAGGGCTTGGCGAGTTTTAAAGTCTCATCCCTTCCTAAGATAGAGGAATGGCTAGTCTTTTCACACAACTGCTGTTACTTCCACAGGCGAAAAAAAGTATGGGATGGTCAATAATATTGGAGTTTCTTAAGTATAAAGCATAACTCTGAGTCATTTGTTTAGAACATTTGGCAAGTACTACATCTAGCTCTCAAGGATACAGGTACCCCACATGGAATCTGTCTCGTGCTCTCATGAAAAACTCCAGGGCTTTCGCCCCTAGATGTACCAATTCCTCATACAGTATTACTTTTTAATATGAGCATCTTTAAGGTTTTCTGGAATTGCAAAAAAGGATACAGCTCCCAACCAGTGGTCAAGCCAGGTGCATGCTTAGAAAGGTGACATGGCTGCAACTTCCACATTCTGCAGATTGGGTGCTGAAAATAAGGGTGAAAGATGGGGAAATATCTCACCCAATGTTCCTGGAGTCAAGTTTGCGACATCCAGATCAATCAGCAAGGGATTTGGGTTTGCGCCGGAGTTCACATAAAATTTTCTTTGCCTTGATAAAGAAAGTGAAGGCAGCTTTGAGGATCACTCAACCTCAGTGCATTCTCTGAATCAGACACTTGTTTATATAACAGTTCTAAAGAGCTCTGACATTCAGGAATAATTCTGTCAACAGAAGTGCCTGCTTGAAGGCTGAGAACTTGGCGGTTCACTGAGCCCATGTATATGCTTAATCAGGCTCATAGTTTTAAAAAAGTGGAAGGCCTCTCCAGGACCTAATGTTGGAAACTAAGGGGGGGAACGGAAAAGGTATCTACCGCTGTCTATAATTTGTTCTGAAGAGTGCTCAATCGTGATAATAGTTCAATTGGGTTTTATAGTACTCTGATTCATCACAAAAGTACAGTACCTAATTCTCATTTCGGTAAAGGACATGAACTCTTTGCTTTGTTTGAAAAATCTTTCCTCTCTAGTATCCGTCCCGAAGAATGAGATGCAGCAATAGACTCGGAATGAAGAGAATTCCAATCTAAATCAAAGCAAAACTCATGGACATAATACGAGGCAGAAGGAAGAGGGGTTTTCTTCTCCTCTGAGCTAGAAGCCTGTGGGTAATGAAAAGAATGATCTGATGTATCCCACCAAGAATGTCTGTAGCTCTTCGCCGAATAATATGGCAAGGAGTCTGACCTCTTCATCTTCTGTGGAGGACTATCTATAAAATCCATTGTCGGTTTGACATGAAGAAATGGCTGGTATGACTCTGCTGCTTGTTTTCTCTCAAAACTCTGTGCTTATCTGTTCTTGGGTTTAAAATCACCCGTAGCTACTTTTAATGATGGAGGGCCAAGCATAGAAGTAGTTAACTTTGTATCTCCATTTCTAGGTGGACCTGAAGAGAAATAGGTTAGTCTCGTAAAGGACGGAAAACTCATTCCTGTAACATCAAAATGAATCGTCATTGCTCATGGGATGGCAGCCTTGTGTCTTGCTTGCAAGTGAAAAGGGATGTCGGCACGTTCAGCTGATGCGTCTGCTAGATGATGCATGACAAAGGCAGCGCATTCAGTAAGTGCGGTTATTTGTTTGCGCGTTCCCCGACTGATGAGCATAAAAAGTATGCTTACTTGTACGTGAAAGCAAACGAGAGACTCATTTATGAGGCTGTACGTGCAGAATTATCGTTGAACTTGCACTAAGAAGATACAACCAGGTTTCTAATTCCTGGTAAGGTCTTCTTGAAAAATCCAAAAAAGAAGAAGTGGTCTTCCTTGGAGAGAAGCTAGTCGCTTCCTTTTGAGGGGAAGACTTACCTTTAGGACCTCTAGGAGTTAAAGGGAAATCAGAATCGTAGTGAGCGCAGATGGGAGAATAATAAGTTCCTTCTTACAAAGCCACTTATGTACCTGGTGAAATAGACTGATCTGTCACCTTTTGGTGTGGTTTTCTCTTAAGTGTACATGTTGGTAGGTGGTACTTTTAAAATTCTCACCAGGGAGTGTTCCTACATTGCAGAGGAAAGAACCCCCTGATCTGTAAAATCTGAAACGAAAATATGATCTACTGTGTTGGTCACACTCGTGGGGAGGGAGATGGAGACCTGTTAAGATTCATATAAGCTGGTTATACCAAAGCAATTTGTAATGTCTCTTGCTCTGGTTTTAGAAAAGATGAAGACAAAGTATCTACATCACTGTGCATGATCTTGGGTTCACTAATCACAATAGGTGATAACACATTAACAAAATCATGCACAAAATGGCTGTCTCATTGGGGTATTGGATTTTCAGGAAACTCCAATAAAGATGGATCTGAAAGAGAAAGGTCGGGAGTCAAGAAGGAAGACTTCTACTTCTTGCTTTCAGCAGAGGAAGAAGGAGAAGGGGAGCGATTTTTCTTAGCCTCCTTTCTCCAACAACTATTATACTTCTCCCATCGAGTGTGTGCCCAATCCCTTCGAAATTGACAAGTGGAGGTAAAGGAGCATTGCTTATCACGACACCCTGGACACATCACATGGGGGATCTACTTTAACCCAACTCATGAAGGTGCCAAGGACTACCTCCAAGACTGGGGCAGGTTCTCATATTCACCTAAGATATACTCATAATCCCAAATACAGTGGGAAAATGCACAAAGACAAACATAGCATAGAGACAGCAGTTGAACAGCATTTATAACTGGAACAACAACCAGGAGTAAAGTGATGTGAATCACGCTGACCCAGCTGGGTGGGTTGCTGGCAACCATACGATGTTACTAGAATCGCACAATTTCCTTAATACTGGTTGTACCCAAACAGAAACGGAGTTAATGACGATGATTTGTATCTGCAGAGGAACAAACAGCTAATGCGTTTCAACATTTTGTAATCATATTATCTAGGGTATTTCAGCTTTGCTAAAGGATGTGAATTTTATGCATAATGCTGGAGGAAAAGTTCTTACCCCCTTTATTAATCTTTTTTTTTTTTAAATTTCAATCACCACTTGATCATAGGCTTGCAATGGATTGGAGTTATATAATTTAGGCCATAAGGCCTGGAAATATGGCCAGGGAGGCTATTCATCACCATGATGCAATCAAGAGAAACCCAGTAGCTGTGGCATGAAGTAAAAGTTACATGAAGCTGGACAGCAAGATGTTAGAAAGCAAATATATATGGTAATGAAGTAAATTACTGAAAAGTGGGTGTAGTTAGCATACAAAAGTGAATTGTAAAGACCTTTAACAACGCTTATAGTACACAGATGGATATAGGCTGGGAATACAGTAGTTCTGGACCTTTACAAATTCCCCTGTTTGCTTGTACTGTAACATGACAAATTTATGAAGTAATTTGTATTTTTCCTAACTATATAAACCTGAGCTCTTTACTATGGATACAGTTAGTGCAAGCTGGTAAATGGTTAAAAACTTTTAACGAGGTGTCCACAACTATTCCGGTTGTACTGGTAACAAGGAAAAGTAACCCTCCCTCACTCATACATTCTTCCCTTTGATTGCAGTCGGGACTGTCTTCGGAGGTAAGTGATGACAGGTAAAGTATGACTAAAGACCTCAGGTTGGTATAACTAGGAAATATACCTGTATTGTACAAATTACTTCCAAATTTGTCATTTGTAACGACACGAATGCAAACTCGTTGCTCTTTACTAGGGAGAGACACCTCTTGCGTGAGAGGAAGTCCCTTCAACCTGCTGAAACTTTTTGACAGATTGCTGCATCCAAGCATGATAATGTAAGAGATGAGCATCCTGATACCTCGTAAACCAATGGCCTGACGAAACCAGTGAGTCAACAACCCATGCAATGTAACTGTGATTGTTATGGCCTATGTGTAATTCACAAGTTTGTGATTATTATAATTATTATTATTATTATTATTATCATTACTATTAGCTAAGCTACAACCCTAGTAGGAAAAGCAAGATGCTATAAGCCCAAGGGTTCCAACAGGGGAAAATATCCCCGTGAGGAAAGGAAATAAATAAACAATCTGAGAAATAATGAACAATTAAATCAAAATATTTTAAAAACAGTAACAACACTAAAAACAGATATTTCATATATAAACTATAAAAATACTTATGTCAGCCTGTTCAACTTTAAAGCATTTGCTGCAAGTTTGAACTTTTGAAGTTCAATTGATTCGACTACCCGATCAGGAAGATCATTCCACAACATGGTAACAGCTGGAATAAAACTCCTACAATACTGTGTAGTATTGAGCCTCATGATGGAGAAGGCCTGACTATTAAAATTAACTCATGCCTAGTATTACAAACAGGATGGAACTATCCAGGATGATCAGAATTATGAAAAATCTTATGCAACATGCATAACGAACTAATTGAGTGATGGTACCAAAGGGACCAGACGCCCCAACTCCCCCTCATAAAGATATTAGGGATGTAACAGGGAATATAAAAACATATGTTCTCGCTACCAGTGATATGGGGAATACCTGCAGTCAAAGAGATGCGACAGCTACCAGGGTCTTCGGACGCAGTGCCCTAAGAGAGGGGAAGATTGAAGAAAAGAAAAATACCAGTCAATTTCTTTTCATTCATCCCAGACTAATATTGTAACCTCTGTACTCGAACAACTGCGAATAGTCCTAAGAGGAGCTAAGGTAGTCACTTGCTGTGCATCTACCACAGGGCCTATCGAAATATTGTAGCGTCCTCTATGTGAGTCTTGCAGGTAGAGGGTAGTGAAGTTAGACTGACCCTTCCATAACCACATTAGAAGAACCTGTATCACAGAAAAGTTCTTTTTGAATTTGCCTGTGCTGACAAGCAAGTGGTTGATTCGTGGGCGAGATCCTTGAGTTTGTCTATGTACTGCCTCAGCACTCTAGTAGGGCATAAAAGCAGATGACCAGGTTTGTCGGTTCCGAATTTGAGTCTAGCAACGAACTCGGGAAAGAAGCTGACTAAGACTTGTCCCCATACCTGAGAATGGGCGATGTTGTAAGGGAGACCATGCAACTCACTAACCCCTTAGTGGAGGTTAAAGTGAGAAGCACCATTTTCCAAGTTAGATCACAGCTAAAAGCTCGAACAACTCCTAAATGTTCCTTTTCCGAAAACAGAAAACATTCCAGGAAAATGGTCTTATTTCCGACCAAGGGCAAACATGTTCAAAATCCGATGAGCGTGAACAGTTCTACAGATGAGGAAATAGCTATCTCTCAGTCTAAAGACTTAGTTTGAGGCTGAACAAAAGTCCTTACCACCGAGAATAAGCAGTGTTTTTCCTTTTGTTGAAAAAAGGTAAGAATTCTGTGATTTAGGGGTAGAGAGAAATTGCCAAGTAGGTTTGTGAAAACAAGCACAGGTGGAAAAGGTTCCAAACATATTTGTAACATGTTAGGTGTAAACGTTCCAGACCTGCTTGTCTCAGGGTGTCGAGTCAATGTTTGCTCGCCCGAAACTAGAGTGGCAAGAGCTATAAAGATAGCAATCAAGGTTTGTTCAAGAAGAAAACTCAACAGCACTATTGCAGTTTCTTTGTCCTCAATGAAGGAGTGGTTAACCCCATTTCTTCCAATGAAAGAGAAAAGAACGATAGCAGTATTCACTGAACATCTGACCGGTCTGTAAAGACAATGTGCTTAAACTAAAGAAAATGGTCCCGTTTTCTTTTGTTCCATTGCCATCATCTCCTCCTAAGCCTATTGACGTAAAGGGCCTCAGTTAGATTTCGCCAATCGCTGAGTGAATGGGTTAGTGGGTTTTCCTTCTCCGAGAGAAGCGGAAAATTGCATAAAAATCATTCGTGATGGGTACAGTATTTGCATCCATCGCCATCAGCTAACAGAAACTTCCCTGATGCAGATAACTTTAATGTGCAAACAAAAGTTCGTCCAAAAGAAATCTCGATGCATAAAGCTTTCAAGAAAACAAAGCGAGTGAAGAAACAGATACAAAGGAACACGATTCCAAGCAGAATAGATCTCATGCCATGCATAATGCTAGGCAAACATGTTACCATTAAACTAGTGCGTTCTATTGATTCTAAACTCTGGGAGGACTAATGTCTTACACCAGTACATATGAATTCTTGTTGCTTTCTCCAAGATAGAGTCGAATGCATAATCATAATCGTGTATTCATGAAAGTTATAAATCTAAAGTTACTTGTTTGTATATCCTTCATACAACTGAATTCTGAATCACTAAGTCAAGCAGTCCAAAACATTTTGAAACCTTTACAGGCTAACCTGGGATTTTTGTTGTAACCTTATTAGAGAGAAAGAAATTACTTTAGAAGGAAAAAGTAAAATACTCCAAAATATTTAGTTTTTGCCTTGCGGCACAGACTCAGGCTCTCAAAGGCATTTGTTTGCATACAAACTTTCTTGAAATGTGAACACTGGATAGATGCAAGCATACATTTAGCTATTCCAGGAACACAGACTTCTTTTAAGAAAACAACCTTGAGCGGTTTTACCGTGAACAAGCGGTAAAACCGCTTATTCTAGATTCTTAACTGTTTATGAACATTAGGGACCTAGTCAGACAGTCATTGGCTCAAAGAGCAACTGTGTGATACAGGATCATGCGAGTCTGGATCGAGCTGCGATTCGATTCTGATTTGTGTTGCGAGACTGGATCACACATGATGAGAGATTATTTGTTTCAAGACAAACTCTCCGGGGAAAAAATACCTTTACCTTTGGCACTGCGAGTCCGGGTAGCGAGACCAAGAGTTTGCTTGTTCCAAGCATTACTCTTAGAAGGGCTTTTACCTTTGGCCCTGATATCCAGGCTAGATGTGAGCCTGAATCGCGAAGAGACCCCAAAACGCAACACAAGTCCAGGTCACAGGGTGTTGAGAGATCACTTGTGTCAAGTAACTCCAGGGTGAAAACCTAGCTTTCACCTTTGGCACCAAGATCCAGGCTCACTAAAGCTTGAATCGTATCACAAGGCATTGAGAGATCGCTTCCTTCAAGCAAACTCTCTGGTGAAAGGCTAGCTTTCATCTTTGGCACCAAGTTCCAGGCTCACTAATCCTTGAATCATATGACAAGGCATTGAGAGATCACTTGCTTCACGAGAACTCTCTGGTGAAAGGCTAGCTTTCAGATTCTCTCAAGTCAAAGGTTAGCTTTCATCTTTGGCACCAAGATCCAGGCTCACTAAAGCTTGAATCGGATTGCGAGGTATTATCAGATAAGCTTGAATCGAATTATGAGATCGCTTACATTAAGCAACCTCTCAGGTGGAAGGCTAGCTTTCACCTTTGGCACCTCAATCCAGAGGTGAGGTGAGAGCGCGCCAGTACAGGCGAGATTCTCAAGTGAAAGAAAAACTTTCATCCTTGCACTGCAATTCAGGGTTACTAAGAGCTTGGATCTCCTGCGAGCCTAGGTTACGAGGTATTGAGAAATTACTTGTTTCAAGTAAACCTCTCAGGTGAAAAGTTGCTTTAACCTTTGGTGCCACGATCAAGGCTAGATAGAGCTTGAATCGTGTCGCAAGGAATGAGAGATCACTTCCTTTAAGCAAAACACTTGGTTGAAAGGAAGCTTTCCCCTTGGGGGGACTGCGATCCAGGTTTGCTAGAGCTTGAAAGGGGTTGAGAGATTGGTTGCATTAAGCAAATTCTCTTAAGTGAAACGAAAAATTTTCACTTTTGCCTCCACGATCCAGGCTCACTAGAGCTTGAATCTCATTGCAAGGTGAGAGGTAATTTGCATTTAGCAAACTCTAAGGTGAAAGACTGAGATAGCCGCTGAAGAGAGATAGTGCTCTCGCATCGAAACGTGAGAATACTTCTGAGCTACCTCGATAGATAACTACGAGACTAAGAAATCCGGTCGCGTTAGCGACTGCTGCAGCCGAAAAACCCAAAGAGTTGGTGGTGTCAAAGAGAGAAAAAGGCAAGCATATCTCTCAAGCAAAAGACTAGCTTCCACTTGAGTGCCCAAGAGAGCCAAGAGGTAGCTTAAAAAGCAAACCTCCCAAATCCCTATAGCGATTTGATCTCTGACCAAGTCAGGCAATCAGTTGCAAAGTAACTTCTTCCAATAAACGAAGCTGAAACATTGAATCAACAGCACTCACTAGGATGCAAGTTGCTCGTTTATGCCTGCCAGCGGATCGCAAACGCAGACGGCACAGACTTCCTCTCTAGAGGATTTCTGATCCTAAGACTTCAGAGAAGTCTAACTCCAAGGTGGTAAAGGTAAGACCCTGGCTATAGTTACCCACTTGCCCACCTTTAACCAACCTAAAGAGGTAACTCAGTCTAAGTATCGAGATAAAAGCTCAAGATAGAAACGACTGGAAAAATCTGACCCGAGGCCCTAGCGTCAATAAGCGTAGGAGGAGACGATGATGATGAAGCCTAATCTAGTCTCCAACACATGGAAACATTCCCCGAGATGCAAGCATCAGCAGGAACAAATCCGAAGAGTAAAGTTTCATTATATCAAAGTGAAGATGGTATGAGTGAGCAGGCGGTTGATACTTCTTCCCGTTACAATGGTAACATTCGGAATGGTTGTTGACACCTCATAAGAAGTTTTATAGCCGTTTAGCAAATTACGCTAACATTTATACCCATAGTAAAGAGGGAAGGGTTTTTACTCATGCTGGAACAAATTCTCCTTTTTCAAATAGGGTTACAATTTAGCATGCAAAAAAAATAATAATACGGTATCCCAAGATTGCACACAAACTGGAGCATTAGGATGCAAAAGAAGAGGTGCTGATGATTATAACACGTAGATCCCCCATCTCAAAGCAAATACTGTTCTATTTCATATAGGTAGTGTTCATGAATCTAAATGAAATACTGTACTATACTGTACTTAGTTTCTGTAACACTTAACAGCTGTAGTTCTTTCATATAAACCTATCAATCAGATAGTGCTGTAATTTTGCAATTTCATATGTCACATTATACAGTGGTCTTTTTTCTTCCCATACATATATCTGCTGCACCAGTAAGGACACTCTCTCCACTTCACTATCTCTAGGCTGCAGTCTGAATGCTAAATAACAAGACCTGAGAACCGAGAGGCCGTGAGGGAAAAATTTGTACCGTATTTGATTGATGGGTTTAGAATTGTAAGAAAAAAATTCAGTTTCAAATGTTTAAATAAACATGATTTTAACTATCAAACTTATTTTTATATTCCACTGATGTTGATATTGATTCATTCAAAGTAAGCTCTATTGACATCTACCCCAAAATAATAAATTTGAAAGTATTTTGTATTTTTCCTAATTATACAAACCCGAGTTCTTTACATAGGAAAACGATAACAGCAAGGTTGAAAAACGGCTATAAAACAAGGTGTCAACAACTGTTAGGGTCATTACCAGTCGGTAGAGGGGAAGCCCTTGCCCCACTCACTACTACACCAATTTGATTGCAGACCTGACTTCCAAGGGTAGGTATGACAGGTAAATTTGTTGATCCTTCTATCTATAGGATTTACTAGGAGAATACCGAAATATTACTACTCTCTTAGGAGGAGCCGACCCTGTAGAACCCTCTGGGGTACGAGAAACTTGTTTCACTACTTCCCTCTTGAGAGAAACTGTACTTGTAGGACCCAGTGGGGTTGCAGGAAGAGCTGATACATGAGAAAAGGCTCTTGAAGGTGAATAATAAGATTTCTCCAAAGCCATAAGAGAAGACACGTTTTTTACATTCATAGAATGACGAGGCAGAAGTTTCGGTGTATGATGGGGAGATGCTTTTATCACCTGTAAAGGGGAAACCTCTTGAACCAGCGAGAAATCTCCTAGGTCCCCCGCTTCTGAAATAAGCCGTTGCTCATAGTTTTACATATTCGTTGGAAGAGATGAAGAACGTGTGAAATACTCAGACTCAGGAGATATCAAAGGTACTTCTACTGAGATATTATCCTCAGTATATATAATGGAAGATGCTATAGGGTTGTGATCACTAGTGGCATACTCTGCCTAACTAAGAAGAGCAGGAGACACCATATCAATAAACTCGTGTACTGCACAAAGAAGTGGTATCATCCTTTGTTATCAGAGTTTTGGGAAACTCCAATATCAAAGAATATCAAAGAATCAGACAGGGCAAGTTCAGGACTTGGAAAAAACAAAGTCTTGGCTTCTATCCTCCTTTCGAGAAAGCAGCTGTTGGCGGTGAATGATCCTGTTTATCTTTCTTCTTACTGCAACTGTTATACTTTTCCCATTGGAAAAATTATCATTCCCAGCAAATATCACAATGAAAGTTCATTTCACATCTCTTTTCTATAAATGTAGTACATAAGGGATGGGGATCAATTTCCACACGACTCATGAAGGTGCCACAAAGGCAACCTTCAAGACCGCTGCACCTTCACATAAACACAGGTTTAACACTCATTCTGAGAACAGAGGAAATGATTCACACAAAGCACTGGAGAAAGGTCAGTAATAGGTGACCAATCATTATCGCGACCAAGAGCGGAGTTGGCACCACATATGATCGCATCATCTCACTGAATCGCTGAGGGGTCCATGGCGCAACCATACAATGTTGCCAGACCCAAAAAGAATTCTTAAATCTGGTCATAATAAAAGGTGCGCCAGAGCTTACCTAATAAATGACAGTGGTTTGTATCTGCGTAGAAACAAAGCCAAATTTGAGAGGCAGTTTGAGAATGTTCGTACTGCCCGCGGCCAAAATCAAAAGCGAGAGCAGAGCGGACTGTCAGGTGAGTAGGTTTTATCCTCCAACCGCCAGTAACTATTACTACCATGATAAAAATCTAAATGGCTATTCTAGCTAGGCTGAAATCATACTCCTATTAAAAAATTATGTTTGGTATTCATATATAGACATAAAAAATCAACACTTATTACAAACAAAATAAGAATAGATACAACAGTCGAGAGAAGAACGCAGTAGCAAGTCGGTACCCACTGCAACCAAATACAAAAGTGGCTATTCTATGACAGGCGGATGGGTTGGTACTGACGACACATCCCTATTTTAAAGGACAAAATGCTTGTATACTCATACAAACAAACAGTTAATGAGTAATAGCGTTTCAGTGACAATCATACGTAAGAAGGCAAGGAGAATATATTGACATAATTAAAAACATCCCAGGAAAAAGCAATGATGCTAAGTCTTGGGAAAATTTCAGGACTAGCCAGGACTGATTTAATAAATTCACAAAGATAAGTAGCATTCATAGTGTTGTGAGCCATGGGGAGGCTGCCAGTTCAGACAAAAAGGCTGCCGAGAAACATGTTGGAGTAAAATATCATCCACATATGGCAGTAGCCAGCTGAGCAGGTGATTTTTATAATTACGCCTTATCATATCAGTAACATTTTCAAAGGGAGGAAGTGTCATACCTCTCTTGATCAGATTTTAGTAAAACAACCATAAAATGAATCACAATTGATGTCAAAAAAGAGAATCATGAGAAAAAACCTAGAAGGGCCGATAGCCATGTTTATAAGGGGAGTCCCCTTCCAAGTGACACTAACACCTCTTATCTACCCGCTTCCACTCAACCCATCCAGGTATAAAGTGAAGTTCCATGTTTATACATTTATTCTATCAATTATACCCTTGGCTTCTTTTTAGTATGCTTTTATATAATGGGCTCTATTTCAATTGAATAGACTGACTAATCCATTAAATCCACCAATCACTAGAAAAGTTGGAAGACCCAGGCCTGCATGACTGAGGACTGTGAAGCGTGAAGTAAGAGATGACGAATGGAGAAGTATTGATTTAAAAGCGCAAGATAGAGACGACAGGCAAAATCTAACCGAGACCCTTTACGTCAATAGGCGTAAGAGATGATGCTGTATTTTAATATTGTATGTGTAAACATTATCCTTTCCTAATGTTTTATGAATGTTCAATCTGCTTTATGAATTTTGGTACAAATCATAATGTAGTGACCTCACAGTATGAGTTTTTGTTTATTATTATTTCTATCATTATTACTAGCCAAGCTACAACCCAGGTTGGAAAACCAGGATGCTACAAGCCCAGGAGTTCCAACAGGGGAAGTAGTAGCCAGTGAGGAAAGGAAATTAGGGCAGAACAAATAAGAAAATAGAATGTAAAAATATTCTATTAAATATGAAACTATGGGATTTCTTATTTCACTGAACATACATAATCTATAGAGTAATCTTTTTACTGGATTAACATAAACATGTCATTTAATAAATTATCTTTTTCTCCTTAGCTTATCATGAGATGTACCAACATTTATGATGCCAACATGAAAGTGAGAAGTAAAATTCCTGTACCTCAAGACAGAATACATGAAAACTGTAATCACAAACCAATTCTAAATAATGGCAATATTGTTTACAAATATACTTTACATAACCTTTAAAGGAATTCTACTGATATTCAACAGCCAACCTGAAGCAGTATTTAAGCCTATATTCAAAGTGTAAAAAAAAAAAAATTCTTGAATTGTTTTACATAAGAACAATGTTTCCTCTTTTTATATCACACATATGTGAATGTCCTCTAACCTTCTGAAATGATTTCATTCTAAATTCAAGGTGCTAGTACAATTTTGTTGGGAAATTAGTTTTTTTACAGCGATGGTCTGGTGTCGTTATTGTCACTACTACTACTTGCTAAGTTACAACCCAAGTAGGAAAAGCAGGATGCTATAAGCCCAGGGGCTTCAAATGGAAAAATAACCCAGTGAGGAAAGGTTAACAAAGAAATATAAAAGTATTTTAAGAACAGTAACATTAAAATAAATATTTCCTATATAAACTATAAAAACTTGAAAAAAAAAGGATGAAGAGAAATTAGATAGAATAGTGTGCCCAAGTGTACCCTCAAGCATGAGAACTAACCTAAGACAGTGGAAGACCATGGTACCGAGGCTATGGCATTACCCAAGATTATAGAACACTAGGTTGAATTTGGAGTGTCCTTCTCGAAAAGCTGCTTACCAAAGCTAGAGTCTCTTTTATCTATCTTTACCAAGAGGAAATGGATTTTCAGGCCTATATATTCGGGGTCCTAAGGCAGGCCCAATTACAATATGCATACAATTGCTCTTAACTATAATTCATAATATGATATAATATGAGATGTTTGGTAGGATAAGGTTAAGCATGAGACAAACATCACCCCAAAATACCATTATATTACAAGGAAAAGATTCACAATGGGAAAGTATTAACAGATCACAGTGTATAGGCTATCCTATCAATTAACAGTATTTGCTTTGATTCCATATTCATTCACATACATGGAATACATCATTTCTTAATGTTACTACAGATTTGAATATTTATCAAGAGTCCAAGAGCTTGAAATGAATTAACCTAAGGTTGCCCAGGATTAATTTCAATCCTACCTTGTGTCCTGTCAGCAATATGTCAGCAATAGGACTATCTTAAAAGGTTTGTTGGATACGGATAATTAACTTAATACTCTTAATGCATGGAATAGGAATATATAGACTTAAAACCATGTCAGGACTTGGTTAATGGGGAAAAGAAATACTACCGGAGTCAAGGGGCTGCGTAGTGACGTATTGACTTAGGAATGTATGTCACCCAAAATGCTAACTACTACGAATTAGACACAATATTATGTAAGCTCAACCTTAATATACCATTCAAACAAAATCAAATTTATATAGAAATGAGACGTTCTCCAACATTGGTAACAAAGGGACACAGATTACTCGTCCGGGCCAATGGGCATTATACGTCCATTTTCGGAAACGTGAAATTAACAATGGCAACTCTAACGAGGCCGATTGTTAATTCACAATCACTACTAACGATCGTAGTTTACAATGAATGGGAATAAGAGGAAATAAAAGGGGAATAAAGACCAGGAGTGGCAACTGAAAATCATGCAAGTACGAAATCATCATCCAACAGACAACAAGACTCCAGGACTCTTGACCTTGAAACTTATGCTGATGTCTATTCTCATATAATATAAACGTGTAATCAAACGTAAACTACAATGACCTTCAAAGCCAAGACCTCATCATATAGTGACATGTCATCAGTTTGTCATAAACGACGTAAATAAACATTAATTGGAACCCAGTCAAACAGCAATAGTTTCTGGCCATTTGAAAATGTGGTTGCCATTCCCACACATATTTCATTATCAAATTAAACTAATTTCTAAGGATTATTTTAACTCACAGACAAAATTGACACTTTACCTGGATTACTAAAGATCGTGGGGTGTAAGCTAAAAGCTAAAAGAAGTCTTCGGTTCGTCACAATTAGAGGTAAAAGACATAAAAGTTCTCGTTCGACGCTATCTTCGCCATTTGCATGTAAACAACACAGAAGCCGATTCCCACCCAAAATTATTTTTATATTTTCGATAGACCTCCCATTTCATCATTTACATATATTGCTGTACAGTTTTTTTACAATTAATTTCACCCATATTTGGGTGTTCATCCATTACCATCCCAATAACGATTAAAAAGCGATACAACTCAAAAGATTTTGGAACTTTGAAGAAGTGGGCGGGGTCAGTTGCACCGCGGAATTTAAAAGTTCCAACTACCGCTAACGTTATTTCATTTATTATATATATTTATTGTGCAATATCACCTACACATTTGATATTTTCCTCATTTCTCCCATATCAAACGAGGAGATTCTATTACTCCTTAATATGCATGAATGTGTATTTGTTATAGTTTATAATATAAATAATTTTCATTTGGCACCATTGCAAAGGATTTTTTTACGTAGATATGGTCATTGGCACCATCATGTTCATTTTCATTATTATTTTTTGCTAAGCTACCGCCCGAGCTACAAAAGCATGATGCTATGAGCCCAATGGCTCAAACAGGGAAAATAGCCCAGTGAGGAAAGGAAATAGGGAAATAAATAATGTTCTTTCAATTGACACAATTTAAACATGGAAAAAAAATGGCCATGAGTATCTCGTGATACGGTGATATCCAAATCGAATGCAGGGCAGCAATTGACTTTGAAAACCATAAGTTATTTTGCTCTTGACTTCATGATCAGACACTATAGTAATTTGATTTCCTGCACAGTATTCTTTAAGTGAATGGCCGTAAATAGTATAATGAATTTAAGTTAGCTTATTCCACAAGTTGGTGCCATTTTTAGAATATACCGGCGGTATGGCTAGTTCGCATATTCATCATCATCTCCTCCTACGCCTATTGACGCAAAGGGCCTCGGTTAGATTTCGCCAGTTGTTTCTATCTTGAGCTTTTACCTCAATACATCATTCATCATCACTTACTTCACGCTTCATGGTCCTCATCCATTTGTAGAAGCTGATGCATAAAAAGGAATCACTTCATAAAGACAAAGTTTTGTCGAAACAGTGCTGTAGTGAGTACAGTATGAAGAAAATAAATAACCAAAGGATTACATCTTAAAACTTGAAGAAGCTGAGGAAATATATATATATATATATATATATATATATATATATATATATATATATATATATATATATATATATATATATATATATATATATGAAGATTCCTGCAGGAAACATTGACGCCACCAAGACTATCGTCTTCAATGAAAATTATATATATATATATATATATATATATATATATATATATATATATATATATATATACAGTGTATATATATATATATATATATATATATATATATATATATATATATATATATATATATATATATATAATATACTTCTGAAGAAGTAACACGAAACTTATCAGGCCTTAATCTTATATTTCCTATTTTCATTTTCTCTGTGGTTCTTTTGCATATATATATATATATATATATATATATATATATATATATATATATATATATATATATATATATATATATGGCTTTAAAAATGGATGACGATATTCAAAAGAAATTTGTAAATATATAATTATTTTCGATAGAGAAATTAATTTCGAAACCTTACATTTTACTTATATTGCATTAAAGATTATTATTATTATTATTATTATTATTATTATTATTATTATTATTATTATTATTATTATTATAATAATAATTATTACTACTACTACTACTACTACTACTACTACTTCTACTACTACTACTAATAATAATAATAATAACAATAATAACAACAATAATAATGATAATAATAATAATAATATTATTATTATCATTATGATGATGATGATGATGATGATGATGGTAACATCGTCTGCTGAATGGAGAGGAGAGAATTGTCAGGGAAATTTGTGGATGGCTTTGGTGATTCCAAAGTGTTCCTTGACAAAGATTCACTTGTACTGTTTCTTTGTCAAGTGGACAGATGCTGAAGAAACAAGTCTGACCTCTTTTAGTACGTTGTTCCCTCAAGAAGTTTCCATTGTTCTGGAATAGTGGATCAGGAATATGTTTAGTGACGTGAGATTTGCAGTTTACTGCTGTGAAAAAAATAAGAAAAAAAAGAAAAGATGGACTCAGCAGAGGGAAGAAGTCCCACTTGTTTTGGAAAGCACTGTTCCTTGACAAAGATTCACCTGTACTGTTTCTTTGTCAAGTGTACAGATGCTGAAGAAACAAGTCTGACTTCTTTTAGTACGCTGTTCCCTCAAGAAGTTTCCATTGTTCTGGAATAGTGGATCAGGAATATGTTTAGTGACGTGATGCGAACATTAAAAAACAAGAAAAAAAAAAAAGCTACCTAGTATAAGTTTCAGTTGAGTTTTGCAGTTTACTGCTGAAAAAAAAAAGTTTTGCTGTTTGCTGCTGTAAGAAAAAAAAAAGAGAGAGAAAAAAAAAAAAGAAAAGATGGACTCAGCAGAGGGAAGAAGTCACACTTGCTTTGGAATGCACTGTTCCATGACAAAGATTCACTTGTACTGTTTCTTTGTCAAGTGTACAGATGCTGAAGAAACAAAGTCTGACTTCTTTTAGTACGCTGTTCCCTCAAGAAGTTTCCATTGTTCTGGAATAGTGGATCAGGAATATGTTTAGTGACGTGATGCGAACATTAAAAAAAAAAAGAAAAAAAAAAGCTACCTAGTATAAGTTTCAGTTGAGTTTTGCAGTTTACTGCTGAAAAAAAAAAGTTTTGCTGTTTGCTGCTGTAAGAAAAAAAGAAAAAAAAAGAAAAGATGGACTCAGCAGAGGGAAGAAGTCACACTTGCTTTGGAATGCACTGTTCCATGACAAAGATTCACTTGTACTGTTTCTTTGTCAAGTGTACAGATGGTGAAGAAACAAAGTCTGACTTCTTTTAGTACGCTGTTCCCTCAAGAAGTTTCCATTGTTCTGGAATAGTGGATCAGGAATATGTTTAGTGACATGACGCGAACATTAAAAAAAAAGAAAAAGAAAAAAAAAAAAGCTACCTAGTATAAGTTTCAGTTGAGTTTTGCAGTTTACTGCTGAAAAAAAAAAAGTTTTGCTGTTTGCTGCTGTAAGAAAAAAAGAAAAAAAAATAGAAAGGATGGACTCAGCAGAGGGAAGAAGTCACACTTGCTTTGGAATGCACTGTTCCTTGACAAAGATTCACCTGTACTGTTTCTTTGTCAAGTGGACAGATGCTGAAGAAAAAAGTCTGACTTCTTTTAGTACGCTGTTCCCTCAAGAAGTTTCCATTGTGCTGGAATAGTGGATCAGGATTATGTTTAGTGACGTGAGTTTTGCAGTTTACTGCTGTCAGAAAAAAAAGAAAAGAAAAGATGGACTCAGCAGAGGGAAGAAGTCCCACTTGTTTTGGAAAGCACTGTTCCTTGACAAAGATTCACCTGTACTGTTTCTTTGTCAAGTGTACAGATGCTGAAGAAACAAGTCTGACTTCTTTTAGTACGCTGTTCCCTCAAGAAGTTTCCATTGTTCTGGAATAGTGGATCAGGAATATGTTTAGTGACGTGATGCGAACATTAAAAAACAAGAAAAAAAAAGCTACCTAGTATAAGTTTCAGTTGAGTTTTGCAGTTTACTGCTGAAAAGAAAAGTTTTGCTGTTTGCTGCTGTAAGAAAAAAAGAAAAAAAAAAAGAAAGGATGGACTCAGCAGAGGGAAGAAGTCACACTTGCTTTGGAATGCACTGTTCCTTGACAAAGATTCACCTGTACTGTTTCTTTGTCAAGTGTACGGATGCTGAAGAAACAAGTCTGACTTCTTTTAGTATGCTGTTCCCTCAAGAAGTTTCCATGGTGCTGGAATAGTGGATCAGGAATATGTTTAGTGACGTGAGTTTTGCAGTTTACTGCTGTCAGAAAAAAAGAAAAAAAAAAGAATAGTTGGACTCAGCAGAGGGAAGAAGTCTCACTTGCTTTGGAATGCACTGTTCCTTGACAAAGATTCACCTGTACTGTTTCTTTGTCAAGTGTACGGATGCTGAAGAAACAAGTCTGACTTCTTTTAGTACGTTGTTCCCTCAAGAAGTTTCCATTGTGCTGGAATAGTGTATCAGGAATATGTTTAGTTACGTGACACGAACATTAAAAAAAAAAAATAAAAAAAAACGTGGGAATAATATTTTCAGTATAAGTTTCAGTTGAGTTTTTAGAAAAAGATTAGTTTTAGTTAGTCAATGCCAAGTGCATTCCGGCCTTCCAGATGCAAATGGAATATTTTAAAAGATGGACTCAGCAGAGGGAAGAAGTCTCACTTGCTTTGGAATGCACTGTTCCTTGATAAAGATTCACTTGTACTGTTTCTTTGTCAAGTGTACAGATGCTGAAGAAACCAGTCTGACTTCTTTTAGTACGCTGTTCCCTCAAGAAGTTTCCATTGTGCTGGAATAGTGGATCAGGCATATGTTTAGTGACGTGAGTTTTGCAGTTTACTGCTGTCAGAAAAAAATAAAAAAAAAGATTTGATGGACTCAGCAGAGGGAAGAAGTCCCACTTGTTTTGGAATGCACTGTTCCTTGACAAAGATTCACTTGTACTGTTTCTTTATCAGGTGGACAGGTGCTGAAGAAACAAGTCTGACTTCTTTTAGTAAACTGTGTTCCCTCAAGAAGGTTCCATTGTAATCCAAAAATAGAACAGGAATATGTTTAGTGATCTGAACATAACAAAATATATAAAAAGTGGATTCCGGCCTTCCAGCCACAAATGGAATATTCTACAAGATGGACTCGGCAGAGGGAAGAAGTCACACTTGTTTTGGAATGCACTGTTCCTTGACAAAGGTTCACCTGTACTGTTTCTTTGACAGGTGGACAGATGCAGAAGAAACAAGTCTGACTTCTTTTAGTACGATGTGTCACTTCAAGAAGATTACATTGTAATGGAGTAGTGGAACAGAAATAGGTTCAGTGATGTGAACATAAAAAGAGACCAAATTCGTGGTTACTTCTTGCAAAATGACCTAAATATCTCGACATTTTGCAAAAGGGCCAAGATTTTGGGCCATTTACAAAATTATCAATATCATCGTTGGTAAGGTTGTCCAATCAGCAAATAGTTTAGGTTCGCTTAGGTAAGGTTGGGTTAGGTTAGGTTAGCTACTTGCTGATTGGACATTTTGTAAAAGGTTACAAAACGATGATACTGATGATTTTGTAAATGAACCAAAATCTTGGCGCTTTTGCAAAATGTCGAGATATTGAAGTCATTTTGCACAGTAACCACGAATTTGGTCTTTTTTATCTTCACGTCACTAAACATAATAGCATAATTATCATACGACATTCATGATGTACCGATGAATGTTGAGTGTCAATATTTGGACACTAAGGCTACTGGAGTAAGGGGAAGAAGGTCGAAACTTATTCCAGTATAAAGAGGCAACCTCTGGCGTGGCGTAAAAACCCGTAAGTTCAATGCTCAGAACACTGAAATAATTGTTTGAGGATTAGGTTTTATGTGCTTAATGGCATGTGAAATATCAATTTTGAGGAGAGGCAATAAAAAAGAAATGAGGGTCGTGGGAACCAAGCCTGTAGAAATGGAAGTGGGCAAAACCCACCTGATGAGCCCTTTGGTCTGGGCGAAACCCTTAAATATATATTTAGATATATATATATATATATATATATATATATATATATATATATATATATATATATATATATATATATATATATATATATGTATATATATATATATATATATATATATATATATATATATATATATATATATGTGTGTGTGTGTGTGTGTATGTATGTATATATTGAATAGACAACGTCTCAGGATTACATAGAGTTTTGCAACTGCACTTTAATATAAAGGATATGGTGGTGAAAATTTGATACAAAAATATTTGAATTTTTTTTCTGGGGGGTGAAACTATGATAAAAATGATTTGAAAATTTTTC
>NC_090732.1:162900960-162913460 GCF_036898095.1 Palaemon carinicauda | reverse complement strand
ATAGGCCGATATAACATGAGACTAAAGTTAAATTTTGCGTCAGATATGAAATCCAAAGAAAGTTCAAACAAGAAAACAAATTCGATTGATATTTAGGTGGCAATTTTTTTTCATTGATTGATTGCTGTACACTGTACGTTACATACCAAGATCAAATATAGGAAAATTAATTAACGCAGATTTGTTACTTCACATTAGCTTTCATATACCATCTTTCCTTATCATATAAATATGCATTTCCATTTGTTTTTAGGCTAAGATTCTCATTTATATGTATCTATTTGTATACATATGATTATGTATATGTATGCGTACATTTTGTATATCTATATCCATATTTACTTTATTTTTTATTTTTACTTAATTGATGATATTATTTTGTTGTATTATTGCCCGAAGAGCTCTGCTCCACATGGGTTTGGACTGAGTCTTTTTTTTCTTTTTGTAAATCTTTGAATGTAAATATTTTTTTTGTCCAATAAACATTATTATTATTATTATTATTATTATTATTATTATTATACCTAATCACTGTGAAACAGATTTTCCGATAAGAGACATACAGCTCATTCTCAACGGTGGCATATATCTCTTGTTTACCGACCCGTAGGAGAACGGGTGCGGGCATCGTTTCCACTTTAAAAATAAGTCGATTTAAGTGGCGAATCGTCTGAGCTCAACTTTTATGCTATGACCATGATTTCCAAGGGAACACTGGGGATATGTGCAGGCGTAGCAGGAGCGTTATTTATAGGATATTGTATCTACTTTGATCAGAGAAGACGCAGCGATCCTAATTTTAAGAAGAAGCTCCGCGAACGCCGTAAGTTTTTACCCTTATACGGTATTTTATTTCTTGCGGCTATGATTTTACCCTGTCCAAAATTGGAGTAGTTTATCAGTATTGTGGATTAACAGGCTTATCTTTAGTATAGTTGAACATCTAGCTCAGACTCGTAGCAATGTGGCTTCGACTGTAAAGCGGCCCAAGGTACCTCGAAATGCCTATGCGAGTATGGTATGGGAGCGTTTGTAGGTTGGTGGACATAGGTACAGAAAAAAGATAAGGAGCCTTTGTAGATTGTTGGGACAGAGTGAAAAACCACATTTTACAGTCACAAGAACATCACCTACCCGAATGTTTCCTACCTACCTAACCTAGGAGCCGTATCCTTAGACTGCCGTACTCTTATCTTACCCTGTCCCAACGAACTACATTCACCCCAATGATAATTCGGGTTAATTATATTAACATGAAACAGGCATAAACTTTCTTAAGCTCCGCAGTTCTGTATTGCTTAACCTGTAGTATGTCCGCCGATCTACAAACGCTCCTTTCTTAGTGCTTGTAAATATATTTTCCTAACTTAGATTACGGTAGTGTTATTGGGGTCGCAGGGGGGCGTTGGCCCCCTCGTTAAGTAAGTAGGTAAGGACACGGCTAGTAGGTTGGGGGGGGAAAGCTTAGGTTAGTTGATGCCCATTTTTAACCGTGTGAGGAACTGGCCGCTGATATACAAAGGCTCCTTAAGAATACAAGAGTCTTAAGGGGCGTTGCAGGGGGTGTAAGGTGCCCCCTACCGTTAAGAAAAGGTGGTGTTCTTGCAAAGAGGTTTTGCAGAACGATGGACACTGGTTATGTAGTTCGAAGGCTACAACTTACAAAAACAAAATTGGAAGGAAATATCCCTTATTCTATGCATGCTGGAGGCCCGGCCTGTTGTTATACAAGGTCTCCATGCTCAATAATGTATTTTTGTAATTCCAGTCGGGACAATAGTTTCTAATAAAAATTTTAATATAAAATCATTCCTGTTATTTTCGATAATTACCTTCATTTCCATCACAAATATATCTAGTATTTGTTTACAAGAGCACGCTCTGTATTTATTCCAAAATTATGCACTTCTGCAGCTTTCCACCTCTTGCCCAGTAATTAGGAGGTTCTTTAAATGGGCGGAAAGAAAAAAATTTCAAGATATGTTAAGCAAAGGTGGGAGGGGTTATAGAAAACTAGCTTGGTTTCCTCACTAAACGACCTGGAACTATCATCATCAACATACTCTACCTAACAGAAGTTCGTGATGGCAGCGTACATTTTATATATATTCAAAATACACTATATTCTAGATTAAAAATTGAGTAATTACTCAAAAATGTCCATGAAATATACAATTCACAAATAGTGACACTTTTGAGTAATTACTCCATTTTTAATTCGGTAAATATTTTTAATGTACGGCATATCAAATGTTCGCTGGCATCATGAACTTCTGTTTTTGTACGCTGGCACCACAAACTTCTGTTAGGTTGACTATGTTGACAATGTCAGGTCCGTGTCGTTTAGTGAGGAAACCAAGCTAGTTTTTTTATCAACATCTCCCCCCTTGCTCAACACATCTTGCCATTCTTTGCTTTCCCCCCATTTAAAGAACCTAATTACTGTACAAGAAGAGGAGAGCTGCAGGACTGCATAATTTTGGAGTAAATGTATTCTCTACTTTAAAGTTTAAACATGTCTCAAGTTTTATTGGTACCTTGAGGCAACTTTAAACTAGATAGAGTAGTTGTATAAACAACATCCCTTCAGCCAATTGGATGTGAGGACAGATGTTTATAGAAATCGTGATGCACAAGTTTCATATAATTCGAGAGCTTCATTTTAATAATGTTATTGAGGAGAGATGAAGCAAAAACTATCACTTCTTCGCAGTCAACATAGACGAGAAATGTGGCAAATCAGCAAGTCTTAGAAATCTCTTCTTATAACTTCATAAATCTCTGCAAGTTTTGGGCATTATTTTACGCAAACTCTGGTTGGAGATCTTCGTTTTGTATTGAAGTGCAATATAGTTGCATCCTGTTAACAGAAACAGTAATGTTGCCTATAATTGGGCTTCAGTGGAAATACTATATCTCTTAATAAGTATCCTGTTTGGTGATTGTTGGGTAGAATTATGAAATAAGTTGTAAAATGTATTTGGATTCATTCTCTCATGAAATCTAGTTCTGATTCTCTATTCAACTAAAGTAGTATAGTAGCATGATTTCCCAAATTTTCTTGTCTTTGCAACCACTCTTTGCACCAAATTTTCATTTTCCTTCTTACTTTCTTTCTATCACACAGAAAATCAATTTCCTTTTTGTGCATACTGTATAACTATCCATTTTCTCGTTACTCGTACACCAATCGCTCATGCAGCTGTCACTAGTCGCCATCACTGGGTTCTCACTTAAAACTATTATCATTTGGATGCAAGCATACAGACTTTTCCAAACTTTGTTCAATGATAAACAAAGTTCAGCGAGCAATGGTCCTGGACGGAATCTTGGGTTAGTGCAGTACATGATACTTTAATTTCTAGCCAAATACATGAACCATATATTTTTCTTGCTTGCTATTTTGTGTTTTATCCATTTCTGACCATGAATATTGGGGCAAACCACCCATTTGCAAGTTTTACTTCCCCCTTATGAAAAAAATTACTGTATGGTGGATCCCAGTTGGAAATGGTTTTTGAGTGGGGAAACACGTAAAACAAGTGATTTGGAGCAATAACACTGTATAATGGTCAGAAATGAATAATAAACACGAGTGCTAATAATAGCAGTCCAGTTCACTTTGCTGAATCATCCTAAATTATATAAATAATCCGCAAATCGCTTAACTTTTATAAACTAAAGGAACACTTGTCGAAGGTGATTGTGAAAGTTAATCCTTAAAGGTAATCAAGTAACCAATGTAGAACCATTTATTTGCCAAGTGAAGGTTAGAAACTATAGTCAGGTCGAAAGCAACATGTTAACCCTTTTACCCCCAGGCTATTTGGAAATTTCCAACCCTTAACCCCCAGGGGGTTATTTTTTTCCCTGCACATTTTGCAGTATATTTTTTTTAAATTGCTCTAACAGCCTTAATTTTTGTCATAGAGAGGTCAGGTTGGTCTCATTCTCTTGGAAAATGCATAAATTTTCTCAAAAAATGGGGGTAAAGGGATGGCTTTTGTGAAACGTACCAGTACGTCCTTTGGGGGTAAAAGGGTTAATTTAGCAAGAGAGGGGTTCAGGGATGGATGTGGTATTATCAGGTAAGTATCAAAAAGTAAAAAATTTTTTTATTGAAATTCTGTGTGAACTACAGGTATCTGTCGAGTTAAGGGTTGCCTATTATCCTCTTGATATTTGCATACACGTGTGGGGTCTATTAACGTACTATCCTCTGATAAGGAGGGCACACCTTACTTGGTTTAGCCTTAAAATTACCTTTACTTGGATGAGGATAAGTTGCTTCAGATGTACCATTAAGTAGGAACAGATTACAACTCATTACCTCTGCCAGCGAAGTTGGAAGGAGGTTATGTTTTGCCTCCTGTTTGTTTGTTTGTTTGATTGGAAACAGCTTCCTGATCACAATTTTAATCGTAGATTAATGAAACAGGGATTAACATGTGTAAAAAGCTGGAAATGAGAAAATTTTGGAAGGTCAAGGTCACAGTCAACCAAAATGTCCAATTTACATAGTCAACCATAAGTTTGGACATCGTTGTCATTGAGAGTTGTCATTGAGACTTCAAACTTGGTTCATATTCGAGTCTATGAAAATCCTCGCCAATTAATACATTTTGAGGTCAGGGTAGAGAAATAACCTGCCATGGCGGAGGTCTGTGCTCTACTGAGTGCCCCTCTAGTTATACCAATGTTAAGTTATGGGAACGTAGATGGTTGCCCATTGAGTGACATTTGGGGGTAAAGAATTTGTATTGTACTGGATTGGGCGAACCTTAAATTTTCCAAATAATTTTAGTAATGTTGGCATTTCAAAGAGATATATCATATTAACTCCTTGCAAGTACTGAAATAAAATTATCAAATAAAATCTATTACAAGTAATACACCTTAGCTTTGGACTGAACTACTGAGTTATTTGAATGTTTAATTTTTTTTTTTCTCTGTCATTTAAATATTTTATTTTTATTTTAGGTCGTAAAGCCAACAAAGCAGGTGGCAGTTCAGGAGGTTCTGTTACTTGGCCTAACTTGAAGGACCAGGAGGCTGTGCAGAAGTTCTTCCTTGCTCAGGTTCAGGTAAGTCAACACTGCTAACAGCATTTGGTGCTTAGAATGTCATTCAGTATTATCTAAGGTGTGGCATTATTAAGGAGTACCTGTACTCTCCTAGTTTTGTATAGTACTGTGTGTAAAATATTGTGTATTACTAAAATATGCAAATATGAGTTTGCTTTGGCACATATGGATAACTGCCTTCAAAGTTCTCATTTAGAGGAACAGAACTTCTCCCTTTTGTTTTCCAATACAGTAGCGAGTTTTCTCTGAAACTAGTTCTGGTCTAGCCCTAATAATGTAACTTAAACTGCTCATGTGTATGGCTGATTAGGTTATAGGAATGTAGTCTACCACCCACCAAAGATTGTCTCCTGCATAAAGGATGAAGAAATAAGAAACTTTTCCTGCTTTTACAAATTTTAAGTCGTCTATATTTTATTCCATGCTTAATCCCTCCTCTATAGTCTTAGGGCTGAAAGGAAAAATGAATGACACGTCATGAGAATAAGTGATACCCTGCCAATAATCAGCATCGAGATTTTGGTTGTATTGCTGGGTTTGGAAAAATTAGTTTTAATATTTGCTATTTTAGAAATATTTTGTGTTAAGTTTTTGTAGGCTTAAACTGAATGATTGTGTAATTTTTTTTTTTAAATTGTGTTGAATATGGTATTGCAGGCTGGTGAAGAGCTCTTAGCCCAAGGTGAAATTGAAGCTGGAGTGGAGCACTTGAGTCGTGCTGTAGCTGTTTGTGGGCAGCCCCAACAACTCTTACAGGTGTTGCAGCAGACACTTCCACCTCAGGTCTTCCAGCTCCTGTTACACAAGTTACCGGCTGTTGGGGAGGTGAGTTGAAAAATTTTGAGTTTTAAAGTCAAGTGATCCAAATGGCTGGATTTCATGTCCCATTCAGGTCTTTGAACTGTTGTTGAATTTAAATTGTCTAGTTGAGTGGTAGACTTTACTTGCTAAAACGTTGAATACTCTGAACGAACAAGGTAAAACGACAGGGGAGGTCCTAGAAAGTTGGGTTCCCCTGCTGTATGGGACCGGAAAAGCAGCCATCAAAGTAAAGTAAGTACAGTAAGTACTTAGGTCTAGGAAGCGGTGTTGAATTTAAATGGTTGAGTTAAGCATGATGTATGAGATGATGAATGGAGAAGTATTGATTTAAAAGCTCAAGATGACTGTCAAAATCTAAGCAAGGCCCTTTGCATTAATAGGTGTAGGAGGAGATGATGAGTTAAGCGGGAGACTTTACTTGTAAAACGAGTAATTTTCCCTCTCAGGTCTAGGAAGTGTTGTTGAATTTAAAATGTTAAGTGATAGAGTTGACCTATAAAAAGAGGGCTTTTTGTTTAGTGGTAGAGCTGACTTATAAAATGAGAGCTTGCCCACTCAGGTCTAGGAAGTGTTGTTGAATTTAAATTAAGTGATAGAGTAGACTTGTAAAAAGAGGGATTTTTGTCAAGTGGTAGAGCTGACTTGTAAAAAGGAGCTTGTCCCACTCAGATTTAGGAAGGGTTGTTAATTTTAAATTTAGTGAGAAACTTGACTTGTGAAAAGAGTGTGTTTTGTTAAGTGGTAGACTTGACTTTTCTAGTCCGCCAGTTCATTGGTAGAATATTCTGTTGTGACATTTGCCACTCAGAACAGCTATGCTATAGAATATAATCCAATCTCATTGTTATTAGGAAATCCTTTGAAAAGAATTTACTGATCTTTTAATCTAATTGCAGAGTATACTTCAGGCTGCTGGTGGAAACAAGGTTGTAGATGAGGATGTTGAATAAAGTTCAAGATACCCAGTGGCATTCTCGGTTATCGTCACCCCTAGATGTGTACTAAGTACTAGTGCAAGAAATGGCATTGTTTTATTTGTGCTCTTGAGAAAACTCAGAAATGGATTACTGTACTGTATAGTTGCCTTAATTATTCTTGTCAAATGATGTGAAAATTTCCAGTTAAAGACCAAAATTTTACTAACGACTTGAACATTGTTGTACCTGCATTAAATATGGGTGTTGATCTTCGGCACGAATATCAATATGAATTCTTGATGTACTATTATATACTGTACTGTACAAGTAAAGCGTTGTGCACAATACAAGATTAGAAATTGTGCCCATCAGGAATATTTTAGTTTTGTTGGTAAAGATGAAGTTATGGATATTTTACACTAAAAGTGCAACTGAATTTTTGGATTATTTTGCAAGGATCTGAGTCATAATTTTGCAAAAATTGTTGCTTAATTTCCTTTAATGGGAAAACATTTTTAATGAAGTCCCACTGCCATCTTCGTAATTTCAAGATCTACAAGGGAATGTAGATTTAAAAAGAGTTTGCTGTAGTAAGGTTTCCAGATCCTTAAAAATATTAGATAATTTCACAAAGAAGGTGATTAAAGCTGGAAGCTTCTTAATTAGATCTCACGCTTAAATTACAGCCATTTCATCTTTTTTGGAGCAAGCCATTTTCATTCTACATGAATTTTGTCTCCTAATCATGTAAGCACTTCTTTCCAAAAAAAAAAAAAAAAATGTAAAGTTGTGTCGCAGGCTTCAGAGAAGTTCCTTCTTTCAAGTCTTTTATGGAGCACAAATATGTTATGTCAGTAAATGCGTGTGCATATATTGGTGGAGTGTGAGAAATATATGCAGTAATGTAAATACTGTATATAATAAAGTTAAAGAAGTCATCATAGATGAGCATTGTTGAGAATGATCACCTTTAAAATTACAGAATCAATTAAAAATATTGGTATTTAAAGATTATTGTAAATTATAACTTTGCCTTTTTTTATATATAGGTGGAAAGGTTGCAGTTATAAACATAGAATGCCAGTTATGTGAAGTCGTAATATTGCGTTGCTTTTATAACTTACAACTCCCTATTTACAGTCAGAATCACACTTCTTTTCGTAATGATTTTTCCCTTGTCCTAAAGAACGTTTTACTATTATATATTATATTTCTTAGTGCAATGTCAAGCAGGCTTTCAAAAGGGAGAAGTGCATCCTTGTGTTTAATGTTCATTTACATGTTGCACATACGTGCTAATTGTGTACTTGTTTTCCTTGGATGTAAGTTTTCATTTCGTGTTACATGCTTTATCGGGCTTTACCTAATGCTTGAATTGCCTCTTGGTACACCAATGTATTTTTATTTACGTAAGTTTGATTCAATTATGCAAGACGGTTTTCTTTCGCCTGATAAATGTTACATGTAAAATGAATGGAACTCCATGCCGAGCTATCACCACCAATAATTCCCTGTCAAAATACATTGAATGGAGACCTTTTGCGTCTAAGAAGACATGGTATCAATTAACCTTGAAATGTATAAAAGACAAGGAATTGGAGGCCATTCTGTGCTAGTATAGTACCAAGTTTTCTTCACTGTCGTCTTGAGACTGCAGTATTGTGATGAACAGGGCATTTTCCAAATTTGTCAGGAATATCTTTCAATCTTAGGCAGATGCAAGACTAGAATTTCCAATTAGTGTGGGTTCAGAAACTAAATCATTGAATATTTGTAATGCTGCCACAAGCATTAAAAGTGGAAATGTGTACATAGCTGCCCGCTAATTTAAGGAAAATTAAAACGTTTCAGTACATATCTATTTTTTTTTCCCATTCCGTCAGGTATTCATAAAAAGTTGCTTAGGTTAGTATCCAATGATAGGCATCATATTTGGTGTAAATGTATTCTAAAACTTTTGATTCATAAAAACTCCTTTTAGAGTTCTCAGGTTCACATCACATGTCTATCAGATAGAAAAAAGTAATTGTGCTATGCATGCAATATGTTGAATTCTCTGTTGAAACTGCCAATAACCTCTCTTTTTGTGTAGACTACGTATGAGGGGTATTGAGGAGAGCATTCCTGATCAATGGATTTGAATGAAAAGTTTTTGTTTCATAATTTTTTTTTCACAATTATTAATTTTACAAGAACAATTAACTCATGAAGGAAGCCAAGGTGCTGAATGTCCCAGTGTTTGGATATGCTTGTAATATTTAGTGATGGACTCAGAAATGTCCAAGATGGAAACTATATTTGCTTTGATTTGGATAGTGCAGTCTTCCATACTAGGGGAGAAATCACACTTGTCAATATGATAGAGCCAATAACTCAAGAAGGTTGTCTTGTGTAAGTGCCAAAAATGAAGTGAAAGTGGATGAATCACTAATTTTATTTTCTCTTATGTATAATATGATCCATTGTTATTACCAGTCCCAACAAATACAAGCGTAGCCATTTCTAACATCTCCGATAAAGAGTAGTGAAGGCAAACTGGCAATGTCAAGTTCTTGATTGCAAAATAGACTGCGTATCTGGAAGTATATTGTCAATGTGCTGATGGTGGAGAATGCAGATTTCCTTTCCAACGTATGATACTCATCTCATTACCATTGCCTCTCAAAGTTATCTGGGAAAAGAATGTGTTCTTGTTGCTCATTTCCTTTGGTCTATAGATTCAGTATGTACAAACTGGAGACCATGCCCCCGAGTTTCAGTTCTACTCTAGTAGTCTGATAGCTCTCTTTAGACAATAGCCTGAGGTCCTTTTCATTAATGGTGATGGAAGACCACCTACTGAACTTGAATGTCTAGAAATAGCATATTTTTTTTTTTTCACAGCATTCAAGACGAGCTAATTAAACTTTTGCTGTGCATTTACGGTTACATATTGTACACTGTCAACCATTCATCAGTAATTGCATACGTTTTCACATACCTCACTGCATCATCAGGAATGAAGGCAACGTGTTTGCAGGATAACTGTAAAGTACCCATTGTAATTTTTTTCTAAAGGGTAAGTGGAGGCAAAGGAAATTATACTGTGATCCAATGTGCAAATGGCTCTTCCCCCAAACCCTCGTTGATAAATTTTAGTCTAAAGCCAATATGAAAGTAATGGCCACATCACTTCCGGAGAATGGATGAAAGGATTTCAGCCCTTTGTTAAAAAGAAGAAAGCTTCCATTCATAATCCCCAGTCTAGAAGATCCAACCACAGACTTAGAAAACATCCCACTGAGTGACTAGCTCCCATTGTTGTGAATCCTAGGACAACTTTTATAAGCCCCTCCAGAAAAAGAGCAGGCTATCACATTACCTGCTTCAGTGAAAGTCATCACTCTCGAGACAAGTCTCACTTAGTGCAGCAATGTATATATTTTGTCCAGATAGCTCAATGACAACTATTACTTTTCTCAATGGTGGTCTTATAACTTTGTCAGTAGTCTGGTATTACAAAGTTCTTATGTTTCACATTCCTAAGATTAGTTTATTATTATTTTTTGGGATTAATATATGCTAATTTAATTTCTTGCCAAATACATGAACCCTATATTTTTCCTACTCTCTACCTTGTGTTTTATGCCATTCTGACTATGATTACTGTATTGGGGTAAACCAACTGTTAATGAGTTTCTGGACCCCCATATATAAAGTCAATTAAGGGGGACCTCGGTGGGAACCATGATTTTTTGGGTGGGGAAATGCCAAAGCGAGTGATTTGCAGTAATAATAATGGCCAGCTATGCAGAATAAACAAAACAACTAGTTGGAAAAATATATGGTTCATGCAGTGGCTTAAAATTAAAGTATAATTATCTATGATTCACTTTACATTTTTGTAAAGGTTTGTTTGCTACGTTCGCAAAATTAACATTACATCACTGCTCACATGTTCTGGCAAGCAGTACATGTTGAGCTGCACTTGCAAGTCCTGTGGGTGAGTAATAATAACTATACACTAAACGGAGAGCGTTTTCATCACAATCGATTGCCGAAATAAATGAAATTACACTTTATATTGAAAAAAAATTACACTAACTATTGAAATAGATTGTACTTCCCCCTTAGAGAACTCTTTATGTGATGTTGGAGAAGCTGGAACTGAAGAGGAGGGTAGGAACAAAATGGCTGTTGAAGAACAACATCCGGGGATTTGTACATAAATATTTGGAAGCTCGTAGTGGTTAAAAAAGCCAATAAAGATTGTCATACAAAAAACAGAACAGCTGGCAAAATCTAATGCAAGCAATAATACCTACTCCCATGTAAACAATGTGAATAAGCCTTCCCATTTTATTCAACCCCAGCCCCCAAACAAGCCCACACTCATCCATTTCTTATAGCGAATTCCAGTTTCGCTAACAATTAAAGTATCATATTAACCTTTCTCTGTGACCACAATACACTGAAAGATCATGGCTAGGAATCTAGATCAAGTGTGGAGTAGAGAATGATTTGGGCACTTTGCTAGCAACTAAATAATAAATGCACTGCCCTTCATGCAGCCCTCAGGTTAAGAGCTACTAGTCTCAAAGCAAACCTGCTCCCACCACCCTGACCTATTTCCAAAGGCATTTGATATCTGATGCTGACAGATTAATGAAAATAAACAAAGTGCTTGCCCATGAAAATTGTCAAACAAGATGAAAGCTTAGACATTGGGTTGAACTCACAAACCCAACAAGTTACTGCACTTCAGGGGACTACCAAAGAATCACAGAATTTAGTATTCTAGCTCTTGGCTCAATGTCTATATAAAGCTCATGCCTTGTCATCATGGATACACTTGAAGCCTTTGTCTCATGAGATTAAGTCACAAAGCAGTGACATGACTCGTTGGGTTGATCCATAAGGTGAAGTGATGTCCCAGGGCATGTTGCCTATCAAGTGAAAGTGAACAGTTCACTTGGGTCACCCAAAATGGATACTGCAGAACCAATGACAAATGTGCTACACATCTTGTAACGCCAATGCATTACAAGACCTCAAACTGTTCTACTCCAGGACAGAATTTAGCTCTAGTACACACTTTTCCAGGCTTTTGCAGAAATATGATGGGTAATCATTTCATCAGCAGCTGCGGTATCAGAGTCTACCTTCTCCACTCCTTAGGAGGTAATTCCAAATGTTATGCTCAAGTGCCTTAGTAGCCTTGTCCAAAGTCTTCATGTAAGGCTGAAGGCTTCTATTTAGCAAGATCATAGAGCAGCAATTCCTTTATTAATCGATTCAAATCCTACATTGCAGAATAGTAGAAAACTTGGTGGTGGATATGATTGCCATCTGGGTAGAAGGATTTTTGATACTGGAGTGACAACTTCAATCTAACACAGCTACTTTTTTTTTTTAAAGCACAGGAGGGAGATTTTGTTTACAGTAGATGTAGCTTTCAAGGTATATCTGTCTGAACAAATATTACCAGGGTTAATCACAAAAGATAAGTCTGTCATTAGATTACCTGATGATCAAGTGTAATGTGGAAAAAATAAGAAAACATCCATTATAGGGCAGTACAGAGGGAATTGCCGTAACTGATAGTCCGGAGGAAAAAATTCATTTTGAGATGATTTTGTCATTTGAAATGAATGTGGGACCGTAGGTTGATGAGAAGTATAGACTTCAAGTGTTAGGT
>NC_090732.1:162890960-162895960 GCF_036898095.1 Palaemon carinicauda | reverse complement strand
ATAGAGCTTTTAAAATCAATACTTCTCCACCCATCATCTCCCACCTCACACTTCATAGTTCTCAGCCATGTAGGCCTGGGTCTTCCAACTCTTCTATATATATATATATATATATATACACATATATATATGTATATATATATATATATATATACAGTATATATATACATATATATATATATATATATACAGTATATATACAGTATATATATATATATATATATGAATATATATACAGTATATATATATACAGTATATATATATGCCCCCTGTGGCCGCGGGGGCATATAAAAATTAGAATAGCGCCAACGTTATCCCTGCGTGTCGTAAGAGGCGACTAAAAGGGACGGGACGAGGGGGCTGGGAACCCCATCTCCTGTAAAGTATCCTGTGAGACAGCAATAAAGAGATGGAGCTGGGGGGAGAGTAACTGCTCCCCGCACTCTAGTTTTGGGGTGTTTGAATGTGCGTGGATGTAGTACGATAGAGAGTAAAAGATGTGAGATTGGAAGTATGTTTAGAAGTAGAAGGATGGATGTATTGGCCTTGTGTGAGACAAAGATGAAAGGAAAGGGTGAAGTGATGTTTGGTGAAATGTCTGGTAGAGTGTCTGGGATTGAAAGGGGAAGAGCGAGAGAGGGTGTGGCTTTATTGTTGAGTGAATGGATGACAGGTAAAGTAGTGGAATGGAAGGAGATATCATCTAGGTTAATGTGGGTAAGGGTTAGGTTGGGTAGGGAATGTTGGGCGTTTGTCAGTGCGTATGGGCCAGGTAGTGAGAAAAGTGAAGAAGAGCGGAATGAGTTCTGGAGTGAATTAACTAGGTGTGTAGAAGGACTGGGTAGAAGGAATTATGTAGTTGTTATGGGTGACTTAAATGCTAGAGTGGGTGCTGGAGAGGTAGAATGTGTCATTGGGAAATATGGCGTACCAGGTGAAAATGAGAGTGGTGAGAGACTGGTAGATATGTGCGTTGAACAAGAGATGGTAATAAGTGCTAGCTTTTTTAAAAAGAAAGATAAAAATAAGTATACATGGGTAAGAGTGGCAAATGGAAGAGTAGTAGAAAGGGCATTAATGGATTATGTGTTGATAACAAAAAGAATGTTTGGAAGATTGAAAGACGTGCACGTGTTTAGGGGTATGGCTAACGGTATGTCTGATCATTTTTTGGTGGAAGGAAAATTGGTTGTAGCAAAAGAGTGGGGGAATAGAGTAGGTGGATGTAAAAGGGAGCTAGTGAGGGTTGAAGAGCTAATAAAACCGGGGGTAAAAAGTAAATATCAGGAAAGGTTGAAAATGGCATATGACGAGGTGAGAGTAAGAGAAACTGGTAATTTAGAGGAGGAGTGGAAGTTAGCAAAAGAAAATTTTGTAGGGATTGCAAGTGATGTATGTGGCAAGAAGGTTGTTGGAGGCAGCATGAGGAAGGGCAGTGAATGGTGGAATGAAGGAGTGAAGGTGAAAGTGGAAGAGAAAAAGAGGGCTTTTGAAGAATGGCTGCAGAGTAATAGTATAGAGAAGTATGAAAAATATAGAGAGAAAAAGGTGGAAGTAAAGCGCAAGGTACGTGAGGCAAAGAGGGCAGCTGACCTGAGGTGGGGTCAGGGACTGGGTCAGTCATATGAAGAGAATAAGAAGAAGTTTTGGAAAGAAGTGAAGAGAGTAAGGAAGGCCGGCGCAAGAATTGAAGAGACAGTGAAAGATGGAAATGGAAGGTTGTTAAAAGGAGAGGAGGTAAGGAAAAGGTGGGCGGAATATTTTGAAAGTTTGCTGAATGTTGAGGATGATAGGGAGGCAGATATAATTGCGGTTCCAGGTGTTGAGGTGCCAGTGATGGGAGATGAGAATGAGAGAGAGATTACAATAGAGGAAGTGAGGAGAGCACTAGATGAAACGAGAGTAGGAAAAGCATCGGGTATGGATGGTGTGAAAGCTGAGATGTTGAAGGAAGGGGGTGTGACTGTAATTGAATGGTTGGTGAGATTGTTTAATGTGTGTTTTGTGTTGTCAATGGTACCAGTAGATTGGGTCTGTGCATGTATTGTACCACTATATAAGGGTAAGGGAGATGTGCATGAGTGTTGTAATTCAAGAGGTATTAGTTTGTTGAGTGTAGTTGGAAAAGTGTATGGTAGAATACTGATTAATAGGATTAAGGATAAAACAGAGAATGCAATCTTGGAAGTACAGGGTGGTTTTAGAAGAGGTAGGGGTTGTATGAATCAGATTTTTACAGTTAGGCAGATATGCGAGAAATATTTAGCAAAAGGTAAGGAGGTGTATGTTGCGTTTATGGATCTGGAGAAAGCATATGATAGAGTTGATAGGGAAGCAATGTGGAATGTGATGAGGTTATATGGAGTTGGTGGAAGGTTGTTGCAAGCAGTGAAAAGTTTCTACACAGGTAGTAAAGCATGTGTTAGAATAGGAAATAAGGTGAGCGATTGGTTTCCGGTGAGAGTGGGGCTGAGACAGGGATGTGTGATGTCGCCGTGGTTGTTTAACTTGTATGTTGATGGAGTGGTGAGAGAGGTGAATGCTAGAGTGCTTGGACGAGGATTAAAACTGGTAGGCGAGAATGATCATGAATGGGAGGTAAATCAGTTGTTGTTTGCGGATGATACTGTACTGGTAGCAGACACAGAAGAGAAGCTTGACCGACTAGTGACAGAATTTGGAAGGGTGTGTGAGAGAAGGAAGTTGAGAGTTAATGTGGGTAAGAGTAAGGTTATGAGATGTACGAGAAGGGAAGGTGGTGCAAGGTTGAATGTCATGTTGAATGGAGAGTTACTTGAGGAGGTGGATCAGTTTAAGTACTTGGGGTCTGTTGTTGCAGCAAATGGTGGAGTGGAAGCAGATGTACGTCAGAGAGTGAATGAAGGTTGCAAAGTGTTGGGGGCAGTTAAGGGAGTAGTAAAAAATAGAGGATTGGGCATGAATGTAAAGAGAGTTCTATATGAGAAAGTGATTGTACCAACTGTGATGTATGGATCGGAGTTGTGGGGAATGAAAGTGATGGAGAGACAGAAATTGAATGTGTTTGAGATGAAGTGTCTGAGGAGTATGGCTGGTGTATCTCGAGTAGATAGGGTTAGGAACGAAGTGGTGAGGGTGAGAACGGGTGTAAGAAATGAGTTAGCGGCTAGAGTGGATATGAATGTGTTGAGGTGGTTTGGCCATGTTGAGAGAATGGAAAATGGCTGTCTGCTAAAGAAGGTGATGAATGCAAGAGTTGATGGGAGAAGTACAAGAGGAAGGCCAAGGTTTGGGTGGATGGATGGTGTGAAGAAAGCTCTGGGTGATAGGAGGATAGATGTGAGAGAGGCAAGAGAGCGTGCTAGAAATAGGAATGAATGGCGAGCGATTGTGACGCAGTTCCGGTAGGCCCTGCTGCTTCCTCCGGTGCCTTAGATGACCGCGGAGGTAGCAGCAGTAGGGGACTCAGCAGTATGAAGCTTCATCTGTGGTGGAAATGTGGGAGGTTGGGCTGTGGCACCCTAGCAGTACCAGCTGAACTCGGCTGAGTCCCTGGTTAGGCTGGAGGAACGTAGAGAGTAGAGGTCCCCTTTTTGTTTTGTTTCTTGTTGTTGTCGGCTACCCCCCAAAATTGGGGGAAGTGCCTTTGGTATATGTATGTATATGATATATATATATGTATATAACATATATATATATATATATATATATATATTTCTCTTATAAATTTTTTCTAAGAATTTAGATTGATAAAATGTAGGAGTTAATAATAATAGGGATTACCTTAACAACTTGAAATTTGCAGATGGCATAGTTCTATATAGTGAATCATGGGAACAATTGCAAATGATGATAGAAAGTTTGAATAGAAAAAAACAGAAATGCAAGACTGAAAATGAATACTTGTATAACTAAGATAATATTCAATGAAAATACAGAGACAACAAATAAGTCTTAAGGACGAACCTCCGGAGATTGTTAATGAATACGCGTACTTAGGACAAATAGTAAGTGCTTCCCGAGGATAGATTATAAAAGTAAAATACCACTTTCGCTAAAGAAAAATAATCACTCAAATTATCCTACCAGTATTAACTTATACATCGTAAACTTGTGATATATATATATATATATATATATATAAATATATATATATATATATATATATATGTAGATACATAAATATATATATAGATATACATATATATATACATATACATATATATATATATATATATAAAAGATAGATACATACATATAGACACATATATAGGTACACACACACACATATATATATATATATATATATAGATAGATAGATAGATACATACATACATATAGACACATATATAGGTACATATATATATATATATATATATACAGTATAAATATACATATATATTACCAAATGAGTATTGTTATAGGTATCACTTGAATAAGATCTAACAAACATCTAAAAAATTCGCGATAAAAAGTGTCTTGTAATCCTCACTGAAATTCTTGCATAACTATAATCTTAAAAGAAATAGTTTGCAATACAGGCGCTCAACTGTAAAAACGATCGAAAACGTCATTTGTAATCCCGTAGACTTTTCAAGCAGCAATCCCTAGTCTCCACCATTAAAATTCCCAACAACAGGTTCTTGATCCAAATTAGGGTCACGAGGGCATTTCTGAGGGTCGCCAGAGTCTTACAAAAAATATATCATAATAATTAAATGCTGTTCACATTTTTATTTTTAATTAATGTAACAGATTTACTTTAGTAGGACAAGGTAAAGATTCTACTGGACACAGTAACAACTTGTTTTCATTCTCGTAACCCGGTTAAAATGTTTTTGAAATTCATTGAGCTAGTAAATGTAAACTGAAATAAAATATAAAAGTTCATAAAAAATTTGCAAGTACCTATAACTGTAACATGAAAATGGTTGGTATTTATTATAACAATTAGGGTTGCTAATCCAGGTTAAAACTGCATTTAGGGTCGCAACCAAAAAAATATTACTGGGAAACTGTTT
>NC_090732.1:162835960-162883460 GCF_036898095.1 Palaemon carinicauda | reverse complement strand
ATGTTTCAAAGACTTTAATCCATCTACGATTCTACTGGGACTCCATTAGCTCTTGGGTAGAGTGAGTTAGCTTAAAAGTTTTGAGAGAGAGAGAGAGAGAGAGAGAGAGAGAGAGAGAGAGAGAGAGAAGTAATATCTAATTACAAGATAACATTTGACAAAGAAAAAATAATCTCCATATTCCTACCAATGTTCATTGGCTTAGACTTCCTAATCCATACCCTTTTTACGAGAGACCTTTTGCCACGACTAAAGCTTATTTCTCTTTTAATCTAGATGAATCTAATTATCATTCCAGAGACGAACTCGTGATGTAATACCCCCTATTAAGGATCTGCAGACCCTCCACTAGAGGGAATGCTTTCCATTAAACATTCGATGGACAAACCCCGCAGTCAAGGACATCGCAAAGGTAATTTATCACATTGCCATAACAGTAACCGAACCCCTTTCAAAGATGGACCGTCGTCGTCGTAGCGATGATGTTCTGGTTGGCAACATTTTCCACCTATCATCCAACAGTTAAGGGGAGACTTGTTTAACCAGTACTGGATTCGATGAGTTTTTTATGCTGGATTCCAGAGTCCATTTTCTTTTAGTGATATTGTTTAATTTCTATGACTTTTATCGAATTTCTTCCGTCTCCTCTCACTCGGCTGTTCAACTAGGATTTGGACCATAACAGTCGGCGCTGGGGCCTTGGAGGCTATTCTGCACTGAAGTGCAGCTGGGAGAAGTTAGAAGAGGTTAGACAGCTAGATGAAAGAAAGGAAACAGGGACAGGAGAGAAATAAGAGAGAAACGGGGACAGAGGTAAAGTCGAAGGCTAAAACTGAGTACAGCAAGGTGTCGAAGGGATTCATGCTAAATCCGATGCACTGATAGTACTGTAACACACCTTTGCTAAACGACGCATTGATAGTACTGTACCACCCATTCGGAGACTAACAGGTTTTCTTATCTTTAAACTTCACCTGTAATTTGGGACGAACGAATATTCTGCGGGTTGTGGTGGCCTGTTGGTAACATTCTTGCCTGGTGATCGCCAGATTGGGGTTCGAGTCCGCTCAAACTCTGTAGTTAATTTGATCACTGCAACCTCACTATCCTTGTGAGCTATGGATGGGGGGCTTGGGGGAGCCTATAGGTCTACCTGCTGAGTCATCAGCAGCCATTGCCTGGCCCTCCCTGGTCCTAGATTGGGTTGAGAGGGGGCTTGGGCCCTGATCCTATGTATATATGGTCAGTCTCTAGGGCATTGTCCTGATTGATAGGGCAATGTCACTGTACCTTGCCTCTGCCATTCATGAGTCACAAAGCCATAGGCCTATGTCATGGGAATGTAAATATATATTGAATGGTCTCCGTAAACTTCATCTCAATATCAATAATAGTCAAGTTCACAGGAAAGGAAAATGTTCTTCGTAACGTATTGCTTTTAATTCTGCGGGAAAACGCTTCAATTTTACTAAGCAAGCATATACAGCATTTGTAATTCTTCGGTTAAATCCATCAATGTAGGCTAAAAATCACCATACTGTATAATTCGAGAGACCAATGGGGGTGGCGAACGTGAATAAATGTCACTCAATTCATTTTGAGTAATTGATATCACCATATCAATAAGTTTAACACAACTACAAGAAGCCTCACCTACAATTTTGTAACTCAAATAATAGTATTCGACAGTAGTCCATTAGGGTTGTGACTCGAACACATGTCAATCATATTTCAACTCTAAACAGAAATTATTATTATTATTATTATTATTATTATTATTATTATTATTATTATTATTATTAAGCTACAACTCTAGTTGGAAAAGCAGGATGCTATAAGCCCAGGGGCTCTAACAGGGAAATAGCTCAGTGAGGAAAGGAGACAAGGAAAAATAAAATATTTTAAGAACAGTAACATTAAAATACATATCTCCTATGTAAACTATAAAAAACTTTAACAAAACAGGAGGAAGAGAAATAAGATAGAATAGTGTGCCCGAGTGTACCCTCAACCAAGAGAATTCTAACCCAAGACAGTGGAAGACCATAGTACAGAGGCTATGGCACTACCCAAGACTAGAGAACAATGGTTTCCTAACTATGTTAACAATATTCAGACGACGGCTCCCAACGCCTACTTCGGAAAAGTCCCTGCCTAGCGTTCTGCTGAACGGGAGATCGAGTCCCACTCAAACTCTATAGCTCTTGTAGTGTCTGCAACCTCACCATCCTTGTGAGCTAAAGATGGAGGTTTTAGGGAAGACTATAGGCCTACCTGTTGAGTCTACAGCAGCCATTGCCTGGCGCTCCCTGGTCCTGGCTTAGGTGGAGAGGGAGCTTGGATTTCTGATCATATATATATATATATATATATATGGACAGTCTCTAGGGCATTGTCCTGCATGTTAGGTCAATGTCACTGTCCCTTGCCTAAGTCATTCACGGGGAGCCTTTAAACATATTTGTGTATATGTATATATACACATAAATGTGTGTACATATACTGTACATATACATACAATATGTATGCTGATATATATATATATATATATATAGATATATATATATATATATATATAGATATATATATATATATAGATATATATATATATAGATATATATATATATAGATATATATATATAGATATATATATATATATATATCTATATATATACATATATATATATATATATATACACACACATATATATATATATATATATATGTGAGTGAGTGAGTGAGTGAGTGAGTGTGTGTGTCAGAATTAACGCCCAAATAACAGACTGCATTCCTTTGAAATGCTAATACTAACGAAGAATACAAGCCTGAAATAAGACATCATCCCTACAGCCGCAGGGCAATTTCCCACGTTCTTAAGAATAGCAGGTATTAAAATTATCGTGCATCGGTCAGGCCCCGGGGCAATACTAACGAACAATAAAACTAATCACAATACAGTACATTCAAGTTCAAGGTTAATACTTTGAGGTAGTTAGGATAGTTAGGATAATAACGAAATTATTTCGATTACGTTACAACCAAACCATTGTATTAATATCCTGTTATCCAGGTGGATAACAGAGACCTGGAAGTGGCCTTGAAAGCTTCCAGCGAAACAGGTTGCAATTCAGTTCATGAATGATTATCGTACAATCGCTAAAAAGTTTTTGTGTCCTAAGCAGACGTACTATCAAGATCTCAGCATTTTTGTGTTATTATTATTATTATTATTATTATTGGCTAAGCTACAACCCTAGTTGGAAAAACGGGATGCTCTATGCCCAAGGGCTCCAACAGGGAAAAATAGCCCAGTGATGAAAGGAAATAAAACAAGTAAAGAATTTACTAGAGAATCAACGAACGATTAAATTATATTTCATGATCAGTAACAACATCAAAATAAACTATAAATCTTAAAAAAAAAAAAAAAAAAAAACGGAAGAAAATAAGTCAGAATAGCTTTTTACTAGTCTAATCTTGAATATACATCACGTTTTATATATATTACTATCACAGAATGACAACTAACATTATTCAAGGTCTTGTGATATGTTACTTTTAGCGGTTTACCTTTGGTCTTGGGCAAAACAAGGAAGAAGGAATCTTTTTTTTTTTCTCTTGAGCTGGTTTGACATAGGCCTAACGTTATAACAACAACAGCGGCCTTGGAACACACTTCCTTATAATGTCTCTCTCGATAGCCGTATCTCGTAGCAAGTAGTTACGCAACCTTACAGCTAAACAGAATATGATTTATTACGTATATGATGTATCAATGGCGTACTGGCGTTCAAGCATATAATATTAGCTTACGTATGGCGTATTATGGCGTATTGGCTTACGCTTAGCGTATAAGCCTACGCATAGCGTATCAGTCTTCCGGGAAGCTCAAAAATAAGGAAATTCAAGAAGACGAAATAAGAATACAACATGATATTAGATAAGATTGGAGTATTAGTGGCTTTCAATATTGTTCGAAAGTGTTTTGAGACAACTAAGTTTCTTTATTTTATTATCATTAATCTTAAAGGGTCACCCATTTTTAGAGAGCAATATAACTTGCTAACTAACAGAACTGAAGTTAGAAAAATCCAGGCAGTGAAATATGAAACCCTGAAGATTTGCTTCATAGAATTGATACAGGTATGCCGATTTCAAACTTAAAATAATAGCAGAGTTGTAAGGTTAACGCCCTTATCTTGTATAAATTAAAAAAAAAATCTTTATGGAAGCTTTTAGTTTTTAATAGGTCATTAGCATAACCTAGTGAGGTCAATAATACTAAATTGAGCTCAATTTGTCCGGAGTGATCTTTGCTTCAATTTCTAGACGTTACAAAGGTATTATCTATTGATAACAAACGTCAAAGTAACGTGCCCAAGTACCTTATATATGATTGTATATGTATGTATTTATTTATGTATGTAATATATATATATATATATATATGTATATATGCATATATATATGCATATATATATATATATATATATATGCATACATTATATATATATATATACACATATATATACAGCATATATATATATATATATATGTATATGCATACATTATATATATACACACATATATATATATATACAGCATATATATATATATATATATATAATGTATGCATATACCTATGTATATATATATATATATATATAGCCTATATACTGTATATATATATAGAATGTACTTAGGTATGTATACGATGGCCCTGGAGATGTGACTTCATCATCTGTGGAAGCAGAGTAAATCTTGTGGAACTACTCAAGAATTGTTTTAGTTTTCAATATTCTTTTTTGCATATTTTTTTTCTCAAATTCGAAATAAAAAATTTTCTCACAAATATTAAGATTTCATACTTAAATCACTAAATATTAAGTTAGTGGTTCAAAAGTATACTGTATGTTGAAGTGGCTGGTTCACGAGTATACTGTATATCAAGTTACTGGTTCAATTGGTTCAAAAGTATACTGTATGTTGAAGTGGCTGGTTCAAGAGTATACTGTATATCAAGTTACTGGTTCAATTGGTTCAAAAGTATACTGTATGTTGAAGTGGCTGGTTCAAGAGTATACCGTATACCAAGTTACTGGTTCAATAGTATACTGTATTTCAAGTTACTAGTTCAAGAGTATACTGTATTTCAAGTTACTGGTTCAAGAGTATACCGTATACCAAGTTACTGGTTCAATAGTATACTGTATTTCAAGTTACTAGTTCAAGAGTATACTGTATTTCAAGTTACTGGTTCAAGAATATACTGTATTTTAAGTTAATGGTTCCAGATTGTACCGTATATTAAGTTATTGGTTCAAGATTATACCGTATATTAAGTTACTGGTTCAAGAGTATACTGTATTCTAAGTTGATGGTTCAAGAGTATACTGTATTCTAAGTTAAAGGTTCAAAAGTATACTGTATTTTAGGTTAATGGTTCAAAAGTATACGGTATATTAAGTTACTGGTTCAAGATTATACTGCATAGTTAATGGTCCAAGAGTATACTGTATTTTAGGTCAATGGTTCAAAAGTATGCTGTATATTAAGTTACTGGTTCAAGATTATACTGCATAGTTAATGGTCCAAGAGTATACTGTATTTTAGGTCAATGGTTCAAAAGTATGCTGTATATTAAGTTACTGGTTCAAGAGTATACTGTATATCAAGTTGCTGGTTCAAGAGTATACTGTATTCTAAGTTAATGGTTCAAGAGTATACTGTATTTTAGGTTAAAGGTTCAAAAGTATACTGTATATTAAGTTACTGGTTCAAGAGTATACTGTATATCAATTTGCTGGTTCAAGAGTATACTGTATATCAAGTTGCTGGTCCCATCGACTACTGCCCGTTACCAATTTCACCAAATTCCTACAAAACCTCTACATTCTTTACTCAAATAATGACTATGAATATGGTTCACTATCATAACCATACCATAGAGAGAGAGAGAGAGAGAGAGAGAGAGAGAGAGAGAGAGGCATTGCTGTTATTGTGACTTCAAGCACAAAACAAAGTCGAGGCTACTCGTTGAACGTGCCCAAGTTGGGGGGAAAATAAGAAACGACAACAGTACGTGTAATGAGTTTATGGCTTCATGTCTACTTTTATTTAAACTTTCGAATAAAATGAAATAAAAAGTGAAATGAAGTTAGCAGGAAATGCAGCACAAGTACAGAGGAATATATTAAACAGATGACAGAATAGAAGGCTGTCTTTGAAAATTGTGATGAATGATTTAAGGTTAAACGCCGCTCATGAATGGCAGAGACAAGGGACAGTGATAATGTTCTAGCTAGCAGGACACCGCCCCCAAGAGATTGACCATATATACATAAGATCAACGCCCAAAGCTAAAACCCGGGAGGACAAGGTAATGGCTGCTGATAACTCAGCAGGTAGACCTATAGGCTCCCCCAAACCTTCCCACCCTTACTTAAAAGGATGGTGAGGTTGCAGACACTACAAGAAACGATCGAGCATGCGCGGGACTCGAGCATGAGCGGAACTCGAACCCTAGTCCGACGATCGCCAGGCAGGGACGTTCCCAATAGGAAGAGAGGCGAATGAAGAACTGCGACGAAGAGCTAAGATCAGCATAGGTCTAGAGATAGATGTTAATGTTTTAGAAGTGGTTTCTTGACTTTGAAGAAAGCGAGCGCCTTAGTACGATGAAATATATAGAATTGTTTAGATGAAGATAAATTAGGAGATGAAGAAGAGGAAGTGTTGGTTAGATAGAGTGAAAAGGGGAATTGAAACAAAGATGCATTTATGAAGGAAGTTGGATTATTGTCTTTCCCTTGTAGCTGCCATCTTGATCCATGGAAGTTTATCTTCCGGGCAAAATTACTGAACAGGATGGATTTTCTTTTTCATGAAGAAAAGTAATTATAATTCAAACAGTATTTGTGAATTAGACTATTTTTCAAGTCTTCACTGCCCATTATTATTATTATTATTATTATTATTATTATTATTACTTACTTACTTACTTACTAAGCTACAACCTTAGTTGGAAAAGCAGAATGCTAAGAGCCCAAGGGCTCCAACAGGGAAAATAGCCCAGTGAGGAAAAGAAATAAAGAAAAACTACAAGAGAAGATTAAGAATAATATTATAATAAATATTTCATATATAAACTATAATAACTTGAAAATAACAAGAGAAAGAGAAACAAGACAGTGGAAGACCATGTTACAGAGGCTATGGAACTACCCAAGGCTAGAGAACAATGGTTTGATTTTGGAGTATCTTCCTAGAAGAGCTGCTTACCATAGCTAAAGAGTCTCTTCTATCCTTAACAAGAGGAAAGTAGCCACTGAACAATTAGTGCAGTAGTTAACCCCTTGAGTGAAGAATTGTTTGTTCACCTCAGTGTTGTCAGGTGTATGAGGACAGAGGAGAATGTGGAAAGAATAGGCCAGACTATTCGGTGTATGTGTAGGTAAAAGGAAAATGAACCGTAACCAAAGAGAAGGATCCTATCTGGCCAGTAAAAAGACCCAATAACTCTTTAGCGGTAGTATCTCAACGGGTGGCTGTTGCCCTGGCTATCCTACTACCTATAATTATCATACCAACATTCTTAGGTTCTTAGCGCCTAATCCAAGGGGTCCAACACGGAAAAATAGCCCGGTGAGGAAAGGAAACAAGGAAATATATAAACTAGTGAACACTTAACGATTAAGATAAAATATTTTAAGAGCAATAAGATTAGAAATAGATCTTTCATATAAAAACGATAAAAGCTGGAAAAAACGAGAGAAAGAGAAACAAGATAGAATGATGTGCCTGAGTGTACCCTCAAGCAAGTAACTATGGTAGCATTAGATGACATAATGTATTTTCTAAAAGATAAAGCATGTTACTCTTGGAGGCAAAGATTGCACACAGAATCATTGAGTATAACATTAGCAAAGTACAATGATACGTGATATAAATGCAATGGATGGGGTCACCTAAACAACAAATTCTTATATTTTTTTTTTCAGCATCACACCACACCACAGTGTCTGAAGTAATTGAGACTCCAGCCAGACTTCAGCTAAGATTGGGCACTACATGTACACCATTTCTATTGCTGTAAGAGTGACATTACCTGCGTACTGTTATACTCTTGTTTAAAAGGCTAAAATATAATAAAACAACAAAGACCCCACTTGATTGCCTTGCGGTACACCAAGCTGGCGTGGTTTGGCCTCTCTGAAAACAAGTCAACAATTCGATGATATATGCTTTTATATTGGTCATATAACCTGTGGAGATTAAGTGCTTATCATCCAACGCATAAAAAAAAAAAAACATGTTTGGAAATGAAAGATCATTTGTTTTTCCGTTCATTTTTACGGATGTTTTGAAAAAAAAAATTAAAATATTCTGAAGAACTTCCCGAACACCTTAATGATTCCCATTTGTGTCATAACTTTCCCTTACGCTGAGAAAAAAAAATAGAGACAATTATTTGAAATTATTACATCTGAATATAGCAGTCTTCCAAAGATGGTTCGAAGCGAAATTTTCTTGCCATGAAATTTTGTCTAAAGTAACAGTTATCTTTTAACAGGACTTGTGCTCGCCTCAAAAACATTCTAAACAGTTTTTTTATGCGTTGGATGATAAGCTCTTGATCTCCACAACTTATAAGAAAAAAAAAAGTAAATGCAACAGCCATTGCCTGGCCCTCATGCTCATACATTGGATGGAGAAGGGGGCTTGGGTGCTGATCGTATGTATATATAGTCAGTCTTTAGGGCAATGTCACTGTCCCTTGCCTATGCCATTCACAAGGTTTAAAGGCCACTCATGAATGTGAGAGGCAAGGGACAGTGACATTGCCCTATCGAGTAGGACAATGCCCTAGAGACTGACCTCTTATACATATGATCAGCGCCCAAGCTCCCTCTCCGCACAGACCATCCAAGACTGGAAGATGCAAAATACACCGGAACATGCATTAGCAACTCTCTGGTGGATATACGAGGTGCCTCACACTGAGGGACCTGGGGGAACCCAAACAAAAAATAAGGCAATAAGCTAGGACCAAGGAGGGACAGGCAATGGCTGCTGATGACTCAGCAGGTAGACCTATAGGCTCCCCTAAACCCCTCTTATCATTAGCTCATAAGGATGGTGAGGTTGCAGTGACCAAAGAAACTAACGAGTTTGAGCGGGACTCGAACCCCAGTCTGGCGTTCACCAATCAGGGACGTTACCACATCAGCCACCACAACCCTAAGCGAACTTTAAACCTTAAACCTTTGCAGAATGACGCTAAATCATGCCTATAAGAAGGCCATGGCGTGTCTCGTCCGAAGGAACATCTTTCGAACAATAGTTTCAATTGAAAACATATTTTCACGTAGACCGTCACAAACAATGTCACCTCCTTCGCCTTCTTTAAGAATTCGTAGTCACGTAACAAAAATATTTTGTTTTTTGTCACATGATACCTTTTATAATTCTGTTTTTGATTTACTCTTTTCATATTTTTTTTTTTTCAAATATGGTCATTTAACTTTATGGACGTTTGCTTTGCATGGTAATTTAAAATTAGGTTCGTTCCATATTATTATTATTATTATTATTATTATTATTATTATTATTATTATTATTATTATTATAAGTTAAGCTATAAGCCTAGTTGGAAAAGCAGGATGCTATAAGCCCACGCTCCAACAAGGGTAAAAAAAAGTCCAGTGAAGAAAGGAAATAAATAAACTATATAAGAAGTAATGAACAACTATAAAAAAAAAAAAATAAGTGTAGTAACAACATTGAAACATCTTCCATATATAAACTATAAAAAGAAACTTATGTCTGCCTGTTCAACATAAAAAAACATTTGCTGCAAGTTTAAACTTTTTAAGTCATAAACTTAATAAATATACACTTAGCTTAAAACGCTAATAACGATAAATACTGTACCCGACATAAAAATAGATTATTACCCAGTGAACACAAACATTCTAGAAGCGTTATCAACGCAATGCATATACGTTGCTAATTCTGACAGACCATTCAAACCGAGTAAAACAAAGGGACTATGATTGCCTGAAATTCCTTCAACCATGTGCGAGGAGACCTGGCGGTTTATCAAGAGGGTACCTTTTCCCCTATGTGCTCCTTTAACTCCCTCTATGGTTGTGTTTGAAGAGTTGAAATGACGAGGCAAGTTTGTCATTATAACAGCCAGAGGGAGAGGCAACCTTCCTTCAAGCATATGTAAGTATGAAAGTCAAATTTTAACTAAATTTGATTGATATTCCTTTGAAACGTATAAAAAGTGCTCATGAATGGCATATGATCAGCGCCCAAGTCCCCTCTCCACCCAAGCTAGGACCAGGGAGGGCCAGGTAATTGCTGCTAATGACTCAAAAGTTAGACCTATAGGCTTCCCCAAACCACCCATCCTTAGCTCACAAGGATGGTGAGGTTACAGACACTACTAGAAACTACCGAGCTTCAGTGGGACTCGAACCCCAGTCTGGCAGATCACCAGGCACGGACGTTTCCAATAGGCCACCACAACTAAACATGTATTAATTTCAAATCCATAAAATACACAATAGACACTTTGAACAAAAGGCTGAGGCCGAAAAAAATAAATATATTTTTCCTTCATCTATGAATTAAGTGCAAGTTATGCAGCCCTGAAAATGGCCTGTGAAACTTTATAGCTACATCGAGTGTGTTTCATTACGAAAATTCTCGATGACGGATGTTTTGGTTATATATATATATATATATATATATGCATACATATATGAAATACACACACGTATATATACATATACATACATATATATATATATATATATATATCTATATATAAATGCTAAAGCAATTCTGTCATCAATTATATTAAGATAACAATTTCCTAATTCTCTGTATCCTTTCTTGTTTACAGGGCTGGAGTTTAAAGGGAAAAGACTGAATTAGTTACTGTTTTGTTCCATTTATTTAAATTTTTTCTGAAAGCTGTTTCAGCCAATAACTATTGCAATTCATCAGGGCAGAGATATGCTAAATGGTTTAACGGTACAAAAGAGATCCCTTTAAACTTGCTAGAATAATATTTCAAGAGTTTTTTTTATAATTGGAAATTAAATTTGGAAGTGTTCATGATACCAAATTCAAGAAGAACTTGTTTATGAAGAATTTGTCTTGAGGCCTGCAATAGCTGATATTTGTACGTTAGACGAACGTGGGTTGGCTTTTTGAGGAACAATAAAAGTGTGAGGTTAAGAAAATAATTGGAAAAAAAATAAGAAAAAGCATCTTCAATACGCTCTCTGGAAAATTGTAAGTTTTTAGAACAGAAAATGAACCGTGAAGCCATTTTCAGAACAAGTCATGCGAATGATGTGAAAAGTGATCTATTCCAGTGGCATCAACTGCTTTCCAAGGGTAGAATTTAAGTTTTATTAGAGCTGGAAACTTAAAGGGCCGAATATACCAGTCCTAAGAATTTGAATAATGACTCTTTTGGCGGATAAAAACAGAGAAAGAAGAATAATCAGTTTTAAAGGCCACTCATGAATTGCAGAAGTAAGGGACAGTGACAATACCTAGCAGGACAATGTCCTAGAAACTGACCATATATAAATATGATAAAACGCCCAAGCGGATAAAAGAATACGAAAAATAAGTACTCTTTTGGCGGATAAAAATGGAGAGATATTACCAAAATTTCCAGCGTGTTCCAGCGATTCTAAACTAAATCTTATCGGCATTACAGCGTTATTCTATAAAATATCATGAAATATATTTTCTCACATCGCCTCCGGTATAAAAAACAAGTTTCCATCCTATGTAATTCAAGTACGCAGGTATAAATTTGCTGTAAGTGATAAGAAAATGTTATCATTGATCTCAATCGTGTAAAAATTATCATCAAACATGCCGACGCCGAATCTAATATTGAGAAACAAGTTTGTTGGGTACTGCGTCTTATATTGCATTAAAATACCCCAAGCAAACACGTTTCTCAACATGTGCTCTTATCTACGTTATCTCTCTCTCTCTCTCTCTCTCTCTCTCTCTCTCTCTCTCTATATATATATATATATATATATATATATAAACTATACATATATCTTCTTGGTTTGAACGCTTAAAAGGGCGCTCATGACTGGCAGAGGCAAGGGACAGTGGCACTACCCTATCAAGCGGGACAATGCCCTAGAGACTGACCATATATAAATATAATCAGCGCCCAAGCCCCCTCTCCACCCAAGATACACCAAGGAGGGCTAGGCAATGGATGTTGATGACTTAGCAGATAGATCTATAGGCTCCCCCAAACACCCGCATCCTTAGCTCACAATGATGGTCAGGTTGCAGCGACCAAAGGAACTAACGAGTTTGAGTGGGTCTCGAACCCCAGTTTGGCTTTCACCAGACTGTGTGTGTGTGTGTACAGTATGTGTGTGTAAGCACGCGAGTCTCTCTCAATATGTCTGGATGAATGCAGTATATACGAAAATAGCTAGTCGCAGAGAGAGAGAGAGAGAGAGAGAGAGAGAGAGAGAACAGTTACTTTTCCATAATGCAAGTTATCTGCACCTAACTATTGTAAATTTCAACTACCATTTTTCAAAACCCATATCTTGGTTTTTTATAATTCAACTAGAGTTGCACTCAGTAGAGAGCATGCCTTCGCCACGACAAGCTCTATTACTTTGCTTTCAACTCCACTGCGTACTTGTACTAAGATGCATTTTCTTCAAAATCTAATGGATGTGTCTTTGGGTCATACCCCACATGTCCACCAAGTTTGGTTCAAATTGGTAGAGTAGTTTTTGTGTAATGTTGTTCACAAACAAAAAATAAACTAACAAAATATTTACCATTTACTTAACATTACGATTTTCGAAGTACTGCAGCATACTTGTACTTCGATGTACTTTATCCAAAATATTAAAGATTCATCCTTAAGTCATACCAAACATGACTAACAAGTTTGGTCAAAATCGGTACAGTAGTTTTTGTGTAAACTTGCTCACAAATAAATAAATAAACGATGGCATGGGTTGAATACATACCCTTCCCAAAATCTTCGATTTCAGCGAATTCAACTAAATAGCAAATTACAATTATTATTATTATTTTTTTTTATTATAACAGAGAACCAATGAGGTACTTCCTCAAGCCTTCAAAACTTTTATTTGGATGCACATAGCAATTGAATACATGCTGATTGACGTCTTACAGGAGAGGAAAAAAATGACATGCGTGAAATTACAACGTACAGTATATCATCAAAATCAACATTTTCTTCTTCCTGCAATGGATTGTGTATATTTCATGCCAAAGTGAGTAATGTTGAATTATGAAATACACAACTTGAAACAATAATCCTCTCTTCCCCACTTACTATTATTATTATTATTATTATTATTATTATTATTATTATTATTATTATTATTATTATTATTATTATTATTATTATTATTAATAGCTAAGCTACAACCCTAGTTGGAAAAGCAGGATGCTATAAGCCCAATGGCTCCAACAGGGAAAAACAGCCCAGTGAGGAATGGAAATAAAGAAATAAATAAACTATATGAGAAATTATGAACAATTAAATTAAAACATCTTAAGAACAATAACTTATGATCATTACACACATTGCAATAAAACGAGACGAATTGGTCAATAAAGTTCAAATAACTTTCAGCAATATAAGTCCAAGGGCTCCAACAGGGAAAAACAGCCCAGTGAGGAATAGAAATAAGGAAATAAATAAACTATATGAGAAGTTATGAACAATTAAAGTAAAATAAGATAAGATATTTTAAGAACAATAACGTATCATAATTACACACATAGCAATAGAACGAGACGAATTGGTCAATAAAGTTTAAACAACTTTCAGAAAAATAAGAAACAGATGGTGATAAAACTAGACAAGCATGAAACGTAAAATTGCATACTTTTATCATATGATACCAAAGCTAGAACTGAATAGTTTACCGTATTGAGCACGTGAATTTCCAGATATTCTTCTCAGTAACTACAGCATTCCTTATTATGAAAAAAATCTTCCAGATGAGTAAACCTTAAAATTTTAATGATTTCACTTTAGTTTCACATTTAATTACCGAAATTAATTATCTCCATGTCTTATTATTATTATTATTATTATTATTATTATTATTATTATTATTATATTATTATTATTATTATTATTATTATTATTAACTAAGCTACAACCCAAGTTGGAAAAACAGGATGCTATAAGCACTAGAGCTCCAATTGGGAAAAACTGCCTAATGAGGAAAGGAAATAAGAAATTAATTCATTGTATGAGCAGTAATAAATATGTATATATAAAATAGCTTAAGATTACGAACAACGTTAAGATAATTATGACATATATAAACTATGAATAGAGACTTCAGTCAGCCTGTTCAGCATAAAATTATTCTCCGCATGTTTGAATATCTGAAGTTCTATCGATTTAACCATCATATTAGGGAGATCATTCCAAAGTCAGATCATAGCTGGAATAAAACTTCTAAGGTAAAAAAACTTAACTCTCTTTACCCAATAATGTACTAAATGTTTTTATGTTGAACAGGCTGCCATAAGTCTTTTCATAGTTTATATATGAAATATCTGTTTTGATGTTGTTACTGTTTTTAAAATAGTTTGTTTTAATTGTTCATTATTTCTCAGATCGTTTATTCATTTCCTTATTTCCTTTCCTCACTGGGCTATTTTTCCCTGTTTGAGCCTTTGGGTTTAGAGCATCTTGATTTTCCAACCAGGGTTGTAGCTTAGCTAGTAATAATAATAATACTAATAATAATAATAATAATAATGATAATAATAACAACACCAACAACAACAATAATAATAATAATAATAATAATAATATTAATAAATATTTACGGCAGACATATATTCATAAAAGATAACCTTATCTAATAACAGTCCATTGTATGTAATTCAAAGTTCCCTGTACTGTAATACATACATGATGACTGCTATACGAAGAGATATGACAAACTTCGAGCATTCAGCTAAATCACTAAAGGATCTCAAGGACAATGTTAGCTTCCTTTAATAATCATGTCATGAGGAAGCGCAAAGGACATGGTTTACGAAGAGAACATCGTCTATTTTTTCCAGCAAGTTCCGCTTAGCGACAATAGGCAAAATGCTATGCGAACCTTATTGTAGTTTTTATATATGTTACACAATGGTAGAGAGTATTTCTATTATCTCGAGTTTAGAAAGGTACAAATTTCATCGAAATCCAGAGATGACTTGACGTATCTTGTGGCATAATAGAAGATTGATAGATGCAAGAAAAATTTGCAATTGATTCTGCAATCGTTGCTGAAACTTGAAGACTATAATGCAAAGCGAGTAGTTCAGCTCAACTGCCTATTGCCTAACAATAAAGAAACCTTAACATTTAACTCTCTCTCTTTCTCTCTCTCTCTCTCTCTCTCTCTCTCTCTCTCTCTCTCTTTATCGTAGCCGAAACTTGAAGACTTTAAAATAAAGCAAGTATTTCAGATCAACTGTCTATTCCCTAATACTAGAATAAAAACACCATTGAAATTTAATTCTCTCTCTCTCTCTCTCTCTCTCTCTCTCTCTCTCAGTCCAAAGGTAACGGATACAAGCTGGAATTGAAAAGACACAACACCACTCAATGTGGTAATTTCTTTACATACAAATTACCAAATACTTTGAATTGAGTTTCAGCGGATATAGTGAATAGTAACAGGATAAACAAAGTCAAGAAATTCAAGAATACGTTAGATAAGATCATAAGAACTCCCTAAACGTTTAAACAAATTCGCTCTACCCAAGAGCAGTTGGAGTCTCCGCGAATGGACTAAAAAACCTTTTAACACTCACTCTCTCTCTCTCTCTCTCTCTCTCTCTCTCTCTGTCGTAGTAGTAGTAGTAGTAGTAGTAGTAGTAGTCGAAACTTGACTATACAAAGCAAGTAATTGAGTTCAGCTGTTTGGCATCTCTCTCTCTCTCTCTCTCTCTCTCTCTCTCTCTCTCTCTCTATCGCAGTCGAAACTTGAAGAGAAAAACAAAGCAAGTAATTGAGTCCAGCTGCTTAACACCACTAACGTTTAATTCTCTCTCTCTCTCTCTCTCTCTCTCTCTCTCTCTCTCTCGTAATCGAAACTTGAAGATTATACAAAGCAAGTAATTGAGTTCAGCTGTTTAGCACCATTCACGTTAAATTCTCTCTCTCTCTCTCTCTCTCTCTCTCTCTCTCTCTCTCTCTATCGCAGTCGAAACTTGAAGAGAAAAACAAAGCAAGTAATTGAGTCCAGCTGCTTAACACCACTAACGTTTAATTCTCTCTCTCTCTCTCTCTCTCTCTCTCTCTCTCTCTCTCTCTCGTAATCGAAACTTGAAGATTATACAAAGCAAGTAATTGAGTTCAGCTGTTTAGCACCATTCACGTTAAATTTTCTCTCTCTCTCTCTCTCTCTCTCTCTCTCTCTCTATCGCAGTCGAAACTTGAAGAGAAAAACAAAGCAAGTAATTGAGTCCAGCTGCTTAACACCACTAACGTTTAATTCTCTCTCTCTCTCTCTCTCTCTCTCTCTCTCTCTCGTAATCGAAACTTGAGGATAATACAAAGCAAGTAATTGAGTTCAGCTCTTTAACACCATTCATGTTTAATTCTCTCTCTCTCTCTCTCTCTCTCTCTCTCTCTCTCATACAAATATACAGCAATTGGATCCTTACTTGACTGAAGATGAGCATAAGTCTCTTTTCCACACGTCATCCCACCCTGTGATAATCCAAAACCTCTCATAAAACGACGCAGTCGCATCCAAAATTTTCGGTAGCGTCCCTCGTCAAAAAGCTTCGCTCCTTGAGCGCACATCCGGCAAGTGTTAAAAGTAGCATTCTTTATGCATATCAAGGACAACAGATTTTGAGGTGACTGCCATTCTGAAGTTGGGCAGTAGGCGGATATGCTAAACTTTTGCAACTCGTCAAAATTTTGCTTTGATAATCTTCAACTGTAATCGAGCCAGAGGTTGTGGTGGCCTATTGAAAACGTCACTGCCTATACTCAATTTTTTTTTTAATGAGGCGCATTTGCACTGACTCGCAGCGGTGGCCTTTTAGCTCGGAAAAGTTTCCTGCTATCTGATTGGTTAGAATTATCTTGTCCAACCAATTAGAGAGCAGGAAACTTTTCCGAGCTAAAAGGGCACCCCTGCGAGTCGGTGCAAATCTGCCTTACTAAAAAGAATTGACTATAGTGACCTGCCAAACTGGAGTTCGTGTCCCGCTCAAGCACGATAGTTTCTTGTAGTGTTTGTAACTTCACCATCCTTGTGAGCTAAGGAGGGGGCTTGGGGAGCCTATATTTCTCCCTGCTGAGTCATCATCAGCAATTGCCTGGGCCTCCCTGGTCCTAGCTACGATGGGGAGGCACTAGGGAATTGTCCTGCTAGTTGGGTTATTGTCACCGTCCCCTGCCTCACGAGTGGTCTTTAAACCTTTAAAATGGACATTAAAATTTGGTCTAATTTATCCCTAGAATGTTTCCCTTCTATTATCTTTTCTTTTTACCACTACAACAACAACAACAAATACTACTATTAAACAATAACAACAATAATAGTAATAATAGTAATAATAATTATAATAAAAATAATAATAATAATAATAATAATAATAATAATAATAATACATTCAGTACTCAAATGTAATCATATATATACATTAATGCAGACATAGAGACATCAATCCATGATTACTTTATCTACTCTTTCAATAAAGGAGCCAATTAATGATATGCTATAAAGAATCAATAGTTTAGAGGAAAAAGTATTAATTAAATTCTAACAGTTAAATGAAACTCATATTTATAATTGCTTTTCGATTCTTCAGATGCTTTTAATGACAATCTATTGTTCTTGTCTCACAGGAAGAAAACAAGAAGGCGATGGAGAAAAAGTCTTCAGAAAGATAGAAGATAGAAAAAGGATCTTCTTCCCCACCGTTAACCTTACATTAAGGGGTCGGTTGCCTGATGCACCCTCTCCAACGCCTTCAGGAAGATAGAAAATGGATGGGAGATGGCAAAAAAATGTGGGAAAACAGGAAGAACAAAATTCCATGGATTGCATTAAGGATCTGTTGCTTAACAAAGATTTTCAATAAATATAAGAAGTTATTACGAACACTGCAGCTGGGTCTGCCCTTCTTTCCTTTTAATTTCTTTTTTATCAGTGAGATAGTATAGTACTTATTTCTTGGCAACTAACTTCACTATTTCCTCGAACGCATATTATTATTATTATTATTATTATTATTACTAACCAAGCTACAACCCTAGTTGGAAAAGCAAGATGCTATAAGCCCAAGGGCTCCAACAGGGAAAAATAGCCCAGTGAGGAAAGGAAATAAGGAAGTAAATAAATGATGAGAATAAATTAACAATATATCATTCTAAAAAAACAGTAACAGCCTCAAAACAGATATGCTTTTACTATTATTTAAGGAAGGTTAGGAAAAAGAATAGGTTCTCCTCATCATTATAAGTCTTAACCACTTAGGCCTACTCTGTAAGAATCTTATTACCACTTAGACCAGATTGCTAAGGTCTGTTTTAGACTATCCATAAATGGGAAGTTCAGTCGAAGCTCTATATAAAGAAAAAAAAGTTCTAGGATACACTTAAAAATTTGCATTAAAAAACGGTAAATGCATGGCAACATTTATTCCAGGAATTTTACCGCTTTAAAAACGGATATATTGACGTAAGGAGATATTAAGGTCACCAATTCGTAACAGATGATAACAAAGTATAGTAAAATTACGGTCGCCTGTATTTTACTGAAATGCGGTCGACAACAGTAGATTTTTACGGAGAATTTCCGATTAAAATTACGTCTTTTTTAACAGTACAGGAATTGCGCCATTTCACTCCCAGTTGCTCTACGAAATCAATAATGCGCAATTGCACAGTTTGATGATTTTCTTTCCTTTCATTAACAAAAAAAAATTGCAATTTTCACATCCCTGCTTCTCCTGAAATTTATAACTTTCATTCTTCAAGACACGGATCTATGGCTTTCTTTTTACATTACCTTTTAAGTCCAGTCTATTCAGGTGTTTAAGCTATACGTCCCGCCATCCTGTAAATAAAAAGAAAGATAACTTGAAATACTATAGAAGTTAGGATATATATATATATATATATATATATATATATATATATATATATGTATATATATGTATATATATATATATATATATATATATATATATATATATATATATATATATATACTGTATATATATATATATATATATATATATATATATATATATATATATATATATATATATATATATATACTGTATATATATATATATATATATATATATATATATATATATATATATATGTATATATATATATATATATATATATATATATATATATATATATATATATATATATAAATGATAAGGTTAAATCCAAAATTAACAAAACAAGACAAACCAAAATCAATTATATTAATTCCTTATCCTTCGTGAAGCTTCAAATGTCCTCTCCGATACAGTTTCACTGTAGCAATTTTATGTATCAGTTTTATGTTTAAATTTTATTTATCAATTTTATATATCAATTTTATGTATTAATGTTATGTAGTATCAATGATATGTATCAATGTTATGTATTAATGTTATGTAGTATCAATGTTATGTATTAATATTATGTAGTATCAATGTTATGTATCAATGTTATGTAGTATCAATGTTATGTAGTATCAATGTTATGTATCAATTTTATGCATGACTGCCATAAAAAATAAGACAAAGAATATAACCTCATGAATATAAAAATCGTTTTTAGAAATTACCAAAAGGAAATAAATTAAGGAAAATAGAATGACAGCATACAAGTTATTTTACCACTCCCAGTCTACAACCACGGTCATAAGATTAATTCCACGGGCAAAGTTATCCTTTCTTGGGGAACCATAAATCCCAAGACAAAGAATATATCCTTGTAAATATACAAATCGTATTTAGAAATTACCAAAAGGAAACAAATTAAGATGAATAAATTTACAACAAACCAGTTATTATTATTATTATTATTATTATTATTATTATTATTATTATTATTATTATTATTATTATTATTATTATTATTATCAAATGCTAAGCTACAAACCCTAGTTGAAAAAGCAGGATGCTATAAGCCCAGAGGCCCCAACAGGGAAAATAGCCCAGTGAGGAAAGGAAACAAGGAAAATAAAATATTTCAAGAACAGTAAAAACATTGAAATAAATATTATAAAACTCCCTCTAGTCTATAACCAAAGCCAATAATAATATTAATTCCACCGGCGAAGTCACCCTTTTTTGTGGGCTCATAAAACCTAAACGGTCCACCTTGACAATGTTGTTTTTCTCTCCAGAAGCAGCCTAGCTCTCAAGGCCTCTGATGCTTAGGTCACGTGGCTGCTCTTCCAGGCTAAGCAGACATTGGGTAACATCATCGAAGAGAGATTTCTGTTGGAACATCTCAAGTTACTGTTTTCTCTGCGCAGGATGGAGGCAGAAATAATTTGAAGTGATGTGACAAATGTATTATTATTATTATTATTATTATTATTATTATTATTATTATTATTATTATTATTATTAAAAGTAACTTATAACTCTAGTTAGAAAAGCAAGATGCTATAAGCCCAAGGGCACTTGGGAAAATAGCCCAGTGAGGAAAGGAAACAAGGATATAGAGAAAAGTGATAAACAATCAAAATAAAATATCTTAAGAACAGTAACAATATTAAATTAGATCTTTCCTATATAAACTATAAAAAACTTTCAAACAAGAGGAAGAAAAATGAGTTAGAACAGTGTGCCTGAGTGTACCCTTGAATAAAAGATCCCTAACCCAAGACATTAGAAGGTCATGGTACAGAAGCTATGGCACTACCCAAAACTATAGAACAATAATTTGATTTTGGAGTTAATTTCTCCCGAGGGAGAAGTTTAGCAAATTGGTGAAAAGTGCCAAATAAAGTACTCGTTTGACCTATATCTAAGCAACGGTAAGCTACTAGTCACGCTTAGTTGTTTAGAAGTTACCGAAACGATGCCAAAATAAAAGAATATTTACTATGAAACCAAAGAAATATTGATTAAATAAATAGTTATGACCTAGAAAATAAAAAGGATCGCCAGATGTACAGTTGGACACAGGAATTCCTAGTACACCTTGCTCCTAAGAAGTGCACCTTCTGACACCCTTACTTCAATGCGAGTAACCAAACATAGTGTTGGCTGGCCAGACAGTATGTTACATTGGATCCTTCTCTCCGGTTACGGTTCTTTTTCTCTTTGCCTACACACACACCAAATAATCTGGCCTATTCTTTACACATTCTCTTCTGTCTTCATACACCTGACAACACTGAGATTACCAAACAAGTCTTCCTACCCAAGGGGTTAACTACTGTAATGTAATTGTTCAGTGGCCACTTTCCTATTGGTTAGGGTAGAAGAGACTCTATAGCTATGGTAAGCAGCTCTTCTAGGAGAAGGACACTCCAAAATCAAACCATTGTTCTCTAGTCTTGGGTAGTGCCATAGCTTCTGTACCATGGTCTTCCCCTGTCTTGGGTTAGAGTTCTCTTGCTTGAGGGTACACTCGGGCACACTATTCTATCTTATTTCTCTTCCTCTTGTTTGTTTTGAAGTTTTAATAGTTTATTTATGAAAGATCTTAATTAATGTTGTTACTTTTCTTAGAATATTTAATTTTGTTTATCTATTACTTCTCTTGTACCTTATCTATTTCCTTATTTTCTTTCCTCACTCGGCTATTTTTCCCTGTTGGAGCCCTTGGGCTATCTTACTTTTCCAACTAGGGTTGTAGCTTGGCTTTTAATAATAATAATAATAATAATAATAATAATAATAATAATAATAATAATACTGCCCCAACTCTAAAAACATCAACAATTATCGATGATTTTCTATCCCTGTTCACAATACAAGTGCTGTGGACTTGCACCATATAGTAAAATTTGGCTTCAAGTGGAAGGGGAAACCATGAGACCCCTATTAGAACCCCCTTTAGAGCATATATTCACCAGCTTTGGCAAGGGAAAACTAGATAATAAGGTATCTGATGAGAAGCCCAAGAAGCTTAGCATACATACAGTGTCTTTTCTAAAATCTGACTTGTCCATAATCTTTCACTGTCTCGGAGTAGAGTTTTCTTGTTTGAGGGTACACTCTGGCACACTATTCTACCTTATTTCTCTTCCTCTTGTTTTTTTTTTTTAAGTTTTTATTTCATATAAAAAAGATTTATTTTAATGTTACTACTGTTGTGAGAATATTTTATCTTAATTGTTAATTACTTCTCTCGTAGTTTCCTTAATTCCTTTCCTCACTGGGTTATTTTCCCTGTATGAGCCCAGGAGCTTACAGCATCCTGCTTTTCCAACTTAGACTGTAGCTTAGCTAATAATAATAATAATAATAATAATAATAATAATAATAATAATAATAATAATAATAAATACGATATCTTTGTATATTTATTCTCATTGTGATTCCGCTGACGTCATTAATAAGACGGACGTACTAGCTCCAATCAAGTCTTTTAATTTTTCCTTTAGTGGCTATAACACACAGCATCAGGCATGTAGATGACTTCCTACAAATAGTATGTGTGCATGTCTATCTAAATATCTAGATGTCATTTCTGACGGGTCACGTATGTGTGTGCGTGTATGTGTATTACGGAGCTGTTGTTTGATAAGATGGGTTTCTTAACATCCAAAGGAAGCCTATTAGCTTTGAACGGGTTTCCTACGTCTCCAGATTATACAAAAAAAAGAAATACTTCCTTATTTTCTTTCCTCACTGGGATATTTTTCCCTGTTGGAGGACTTGGCCTTATAGCATCTTGCTTTTCCAACTAGGGTTGTAACTTTGCTAGTAATAATAATAATAATAATAATAATAATAATAATAATAATAATAATAATAATAATAATAATATTAATAATAATAAAAGGAATAATCTATTTTTCCGTAGCTTATTGGGTTAAAAGAGACACACTCCACCTTCCTGCATTAAGTGGCTTCGAATACAGAGCTTCTTTTTTCACTATTTATTTTATACCGATATCTATCGTGTATAGATCTCTTGTGTTTATTTTAAAGAAATGAAGACGATAGTATTTTTTTTATTTTTATTTACCACAAATAAAGACAAAAATCAAATTTTATAGGTGTATATTCTCAAGAGCTATTTTCATATTAAAAGATTATAAATGTGCAAGACTGTAATAGTTCATTGGCAACTTTCCAATTAGTAAGGGTAATAGAAACTCTTCAGCTATGGTAAGCAGCTCTTTTTTTTTTTTTTGAAAAGTTTAAACAAAAAGTATAAGGAAATATGAAAGTTTAGACACCGTAGTAACCATGAAAGCAAGCTGTATTTATGTTAAATATATCGAGACTTTAATCATGATAAAAATTCGTGAGTCTAGACAGATTCTCGATGGCGTTTATCACAAGAGAAGTCCCAGTCTCGAAGTGCAATATCCAGTTGCTATTCCGCACGAGTCGTATTATTAATTTGTTTCTGACAAATGCAAATTTGAAGCCCATTCACATGCAACTCATGGCTTATGTCGGCTCGTAAATTCGGCTTGGGTGAGTAGTCCTTATCATATTGCGCCTGTTATTTTGAATATTTATACACTCAAGGTGTACCTTCTTAGATTGATTGATTAATTATGAGTTATCTGGGATCCTGATAACGTCTTAGAAACATTTTGTTATTATAAATTTATAAATGTACAGGACTGCTATTTCATCAAAAATAAACTAAAAAAAATAAAATTTCTTAAGTGTAATTTTTTAAGAGATATTTTCATATAAAAAATTATAAATGTACAGGACTGCTATTTTATATATAAAAAAAAAAATAAACTAAAACAAATTTTAAGAGATATTTTCATATAAAAATTATAAATGTACAGGACTAACATTTTATAAAAAATTAAATAGAAAATAAAATTTCTTAAGTGTAACTTATCAAGAGATATTTTCATATAAGAAATTATAAATGTACAGGACTGCTATCTAATAAAAAATAAACTAAAAAATAAAATTTCTTAAGTGTAATTTCTTAAGAGATATTTTCATATGAAAATTATAAATGTACAGGACTGCTATCTTATAAAAAATAAACTAAAAAATAAAATTTCTTAAGTGTAATTTCTTAAGAGATATTTTCATATAAGAAATTATAAACGTACAGGACTGTTATATTATAAAGAAATAAACTAAGAAATAAAATTTCTTAAGTGTAATTTCTTAAGAATTATTTTCACATAAAAAATCATAAATGTACAGGACTAACATTTTATAAAAAATAAACTAAAAAATTAAATTTCTTAATTGTAATTTCTTAAGAGATATTTTCATATAAGAAATTATAAATGTACAGGACTAACATTTTATCAAAAATAAGCTAAAAAATTAAATTTGTCAAGTGTAATTTCTTAAGAGATATTTTCAAATAAAAAATTATAAATGTACAGGACTAACATTTTATCAAAAATAAACTAAAATATAAAATTTCTTAAGTGTAATTTCTTAAGAGATATTTTCATATAAAAAATCATAAATGTACAGGACTGCAATTTTGCAACAAATAAAGACAAAAAATAAATTCTTGGTATAATTTAAATAAAGACATAAATATGATTTCTGGGCGTTACTTTTTAGATCTATTTCGATCTTACAAAATCATAATTTTATAGGACTCCAATTTTGTCAAAAAAAAAAAAAAAAATTACTGGACTGCAATTTTGTCAAAAAAAAAGAAAGAAAGAAAAAAAACAGGACTGCAATTTTGTCACAAATAAAAAAAAAAAATTACAGGACTGCAATTTTGTCACAAAAAAAAAAAAATTACAGGACTGCAATTTTGTCACAAAAAAAAAATAAATAAAAAAACCATTTACTGTTAGATGAAGGTTTGGTAGCAAGAAGCTGGACATGAAAATGGATAATATATTTGCAGGATGTAAACTTGAGTACAAGTCTCCTGTGAATGAGAATCAGAAAGTTTTATTATGCTTCCTGTTTCTTCAATCCTTATATTCTCCGCAAATCCACTTTCGTTTGCATTACATAGTTACACATTGTTGCAATTTTAAGTTGCAATTGCTTCATTATAAGGCAAGGTGTCCTCCAACCTCTTCCGTCACTTTCCTTTAAGGATTTAAAGATTTAAAGGTCGCTCATGATTGGCATAGACAAGGGACATTTCCCTATCAAGCAGGACAATGCCCTAGAGACTGACCATAAATATGATCAGCGCCCAAGCTCCCTCTCCATCCAAGCTAGGACCAAGGAGGGCCCGATCAACACCCAAATCCCCTTTCCAACCAAGAAGCTAAGACCAAGGAGGGCCAGGCAATGGCTGCTGATGACTCGGCAGATAGACATATAGGCTTCCCCAAACCACCCATCCTTAGCTCACAAGGATGGTGAGGTTGCAGCGATCAAAGGAACAAATGAGTTTGAGTGAGACTCGAACCCAAGTCTAGTGTTCACCAATCAGGGACGTTATTACATCGGCCACCACAACAATTTTGCTTCCATCTTGCTTCACTTCGTTCTCAGAAGGATGGTGAGGTTGCAGCGACCAAAGGAACAAACGAGTTTGAACGGGACTCGAACTACAGTTTGGCGTTCATCAGTCAGGGACGTTACCATATCGGCCACCACAACACTTCAGCTTCCTTTTTGCTTTACTTTGTTGCAATTTCAAGTTGCATTAAGCATCATTGTAAGGCAAGGCGTTTTCCAACTTCCTCAGTCCACCAAGGTTGTAGGGAGTCCCCTGTCGTATAGCCATTCCGTTATGGTCGGCCACAGCGTAACATTGAAATGTGAGTTGAATACGAAACAAAGTTAATTAGGTTGGTGAAACGGCCGACTCATAGAACCCTTATGTTGACGGTCCGGTCAAACGAGTCAAGGGCCCTTGATGACATAGGCCGCCTTATGGTTACCTAAGAGTATCATTCCTTGCGTTTTCGAAGGGCGACTGGTTATGAGAAGACACAATGACCGATTCAAGTCTCTCGCTAACAAATTACAGATCAATTTGATGTAATTGATAACTATTGTTAGGAATTGGGGAAGTAACTCAGGTTTTATTTCTTTAAAATAAACCCAAGAGCTGCTTACCATAGCTAAAGATTCTCTTCTACACTTACTAACTGGAAAGTTGCCATTGAACAATTACATTCTTGCAGTCGTGTATATTTATAAATTCTTAAAAAGAAAATAGCTCTTAAGAATATACACTTATAAAATTTGAATTTTGTCTTTATTTGTGGCAAATGAAAAAAAATACTGTCGTCTTCATTTCTTAAAAGAAACACAAGATATATATACACGATAAATATTGGGGTATCAGTCTTTAATGGTGTATCAGTTTTGAATTAAATAAAATAAAAAATATATACTGTGTCGGCTGACAATACAAAGAAGGAAGTGAAGGGTGAAAGAAGCCATTTTCTTCCTTTCTTTAGATGTTTTTTTTTTCTGTCGTCATCTCAGATGTCAGTAATAAAGGCTGTCAGGCCAGATTATTATTATTATTATTATTATTATTATTATTATTATTATTATTATTATTATTATTATTATTACTTGTTTTGTTAAGCTACAACCCTAGTTGGAAAAGCAGGATGCTATAAGCCAAAAGGCACCAACAAAGAAAATAGCCCAGTGAGGAAAGGAAACAAGGAAAAATAAACCATTTTAAGAAGCGTAACAACATTAAAATAATTATCTCCTATGTAAACTACAAAAACTTTAACAAAACAAGAGGAAAAAAAATAGGATAGAACAGTGTGCCCGAGTGTGGGAAGGTCACTTAGTGCCCAGGTGGGGTTGCACTATGAAATTAAATGTTCAGAGAAGTTCCGGGGCAGGAATGGAGGAAAGGAAGCGAACACAAAGAGTTAGATTAGAAAGTTAGAAAGTGGGTGATGCAAAGGAGAAAGAAGAACGATACAATTAACTTTAGTAATGCCTGACAGAACTGACCCCTACAAGGTCACATGTTCCAAAGTAAACTACATCAAAACAGCCATTACTAAATTAATCAACAAATAATCAAACAAAAATACACATCACAAAAATGCAACAATTTATACAATAACTTATCATCTTCATACTGACTATATATATTATCATCTTCAACGATTATTTTTGAGATACTGTAATACATAGAATTTTGTAAACATTGTTTTTTCTAATCTGACAAATCTATTGACATAATTTCCTTAGTAGTTATACAATAACTTATCTTTATATTGACAATATGTATTATCATCTTCAACGATTATTTTTGAGATACTGTAATACTTAGAATTTTGTAAACATTGTTTTTTTCTAGTCTGACAAATCTATTGACATAATTTACTTTGTAGAATTACTCGTAAACTTACAACAATCATATCTAAAAAAAAAAAAAAAAAAAAAAAAAAAAAAAAAAAAAAAAAAAAAATCAGTATATTTGCACGAAATCTCATCGCCACTATCGTTACTTTCCAGGGTAAATTGACAATACCTGAAGATGGATTAGGTAAGGCCACGATGGTAGCTTAGCTGATAGTAGTAGTAGTAGTAGTAGTAGTAGTAGTAGTAGTAGTAGTAGTAGTAGTGATATTCTGTTTAAATGTCAAACTTAACCTTCTGAGATGGGTTATGTCTTGAACGATAGAATTCTTACAATTCAAGATTTACGAATTAAGCTCAGATTTCTCGTCTGTTTTACCCAATTAAACCAGATCTTATATGTAAGCTCAACATGGTTACTGGCAAGCGTAAACGACCGTTAAGTTTCGTTAGCCACAAATGTAACACCCGTAACAGATAAGGTGAAATAATTAGATATCGTAAGTCAAAGATATAAGAAACATTTTAAGGTAAAAATATGACGGAAGACCAAAGTAAGAAAATTCCTGTATTATTATGTATTATTATATGTTGTTGTTGTTGTTGTTGTTCTTATTGCTTTCTAAGCTACAACCTTGTTGGAAAAGCAGGATGCTATAAGCTCAGGGGCCCAACAAGGAAAATAGCCCAGTGAGGAAAGGAAATAAAGAAAATAAAATATTTTAAGAACAGAGATAACACTAAAATAAATATTTCATATATAAACTATAAAAAGATTTCCAAAGAAGAGAAAGAGAAGTTAGATAGACTATCGTGCCCGAGTGTACCCTCAAGCAAGCGAACTCTAATCCAAGACAGTGGAAGACCATGGTACAGAGGCTATGGCACTACCCATGACTAGAGACCAATGGTTGGATTTTGGAGTGCCCTCCTAGAAGAGCTGCTTACCACAGCTAATTGCGTCGTTTTGGTCCCTCGGGTCATGTTTTTTTTTTTCCCCTTTAAACTCGAAAGGAGTCATCGTTATTGCAAAATATTCTAAACTATAGGTAGTAGGTTGGCCAGGGCACCAGCCACCCGCTGAGATTAGCAAGTTGTAGCTTAGCAAGTAATAATAATAATAACTAACTGATCATGTTTTCATTTAATAGTTATTCTATATTCCCTATACTAATTATCAATTCCCAATGTGCAGCAGCGTAGTGTTTTGTATGTGAGTAACGTAATACCAAACATTTACATTCATGATCAGTATCTCCTCAACTTAAGATATTACATTTTGATTGCTTATTACTTCCCTTGTTTATTTATTTCCTTGTTTCCTTTCCTTACTAGGCTATTTTCACATGTAGGAGCCCTTGGGCTTATAGCATCCTGCATTCCTAACTAGGGTTGTAGCTTAGCTAGTAATAATAATAATAATAATAATAATAATAATAATAATAATAATAATGAAAATAACAATAACAACAACAATAATAATAATAATAATAATAATAATAATGATAATAATAATAATAATAATAACAATAATAGTCTTGGGTAGTGCCATAACCTCTGTACCATGGTCATCCACTGGCTTGGTTTAGAGTTCTCTTGCTTGAGGGTACACTCGAGCACACTCTTCTATCTTATTTCTCTTCCTCTAGTTTTGTTAAAGTTTTTATAGTTTATATAGGAGATATATATTTTAATGTTTTTACTCTTCCTGAAATATTCTATTTTCCCTTTTTCCTTTCCTCACTAAGCTATTTTCCCTGTTGGAAACCCTGGGCTTATAGCATCCTGCTTTTCCAACTAGGGTTGTAGCCTAGCAATAATAATAATAATAATAATAATAATAATAATAATAATAATAATAATAATAATAATAATAATAATGACTAAGTATCGATAGAGTATTGTGCAAAAGAAAAGCCGGCCAACAAGCGGAACGACATTCATTGTTGGGTAAAGGAAACTTCCACTTATGGACAGAATTACTCTTAGTGCCAATTTCCTTCTTTCACAAAATCAAAAAATCGTAATTAGGACTATCGACCGTACATTTCCTGCTCGAATATCTCGATATACGTTTGATTTTGATTATGAAATTAGACTTTTACAATGTCTCTTGAAATAATGTGCTATGCAGTTGTACGTTAAAGTCCGTATAAGTACGAGATTTATTGCCCAAAATCATGCTTGCATTCTCTGTGATACTCATATTAGCAGTTAGATTAAGATAAAAATATTACTTTTTCGGTGAGATATCTCTAGTCTTGGGTAGTGCCACAGCCTCTGTACCATGGTCTTCCACTGCCTTGGGTTAGAGTTCTCTTGCTTGAGGGTCCACTCTGGTACACTATTCTATCTTGTTTCTCTTCCTATTGTTTTGTTACCATAGTCTTTTTTAGTTTATATAGGAAATATTTATTTTGGTGTTTTTCAGTTCTTGAAGTATTTAATTTTTCTTTGTTTTCTTTCTTCACTGGGCTATTTTCCCTGTTGGAGCCAATGGCCTTATAGCATATTGCTTTTCCAACTAGGTTTGTAGCTTAGCAAATAATAGTAATAATAATAATAATAATAATAATAATAATAATAATAATGACTGGGTTAGACTCTTGAATCCGAAACCATACATCAAATTACCGTAGAGTTTAATCTCATGTTTATCATTACCTCTGCGAGGAAAGTCTGGGGGATTTAAATATACGCCTCCTACACAACCTTTCACAATTGTTGTGGATCGAGACGAGTAACAATGCACTAGAAGAATTGGAAGACCCAGGCCTACATGGCTGAGGACTATGAAGAGCGAAGTAGAAGATGATGAATGGGGAAGTATTGAATTGAAAACTCAAGATAGAGACGACTGGCGAAATCGAACTGAGGCCCTTTGCGTCAATAAGCGTAGGAGACAATGATGATGACGATGATGATTTAAATCTTTAGTCAGTGGAAAATGCACTTTTATGTATCTTTTCTTCCAAGATGGTAGTGTAAGCTGACGACATGATGCAACCTTAATGTTTCCATCAAAATGATTTACTCTCTGGACTATCTGGCTGATGCCAGCAGGCGTTAGCACGTAATAACAGCATCCCCATAATATCAATCACCACATTACTGATATAGAGGTTCTTGTTCATACCATACTTTCTCTATCTTTTCATCTGTTTTATTTTAGTTTTATTGCTATACGGAATTGATCGAGACAGAGAGAGAATTAGGGGGGAGGTAACTTTTCCTCTGTAGTTTTTTGAGATATTTTAGGCTGATATTTGCGTCAACTTGGTCTTCTTATTCGACGCATTTAGCTAATATATATATATATATATATATATATATATATATATATATAAATATATATATATATATATATATATATATATATATATATATATATATGTATATATATATATATATATATATATATACACACACACACATATACATACATATATATACATATATATATGTATATATATATATGTCTATATATATATATATATATATATATATATATATATATATATATATATATATATATATATATATATATACGTGTGTGTGTATATATATATATATATATATATATATATATATATATATATATATATATATATATATATATATATATATATATATATATATATTTCCGGTCCTATTCAGCGGCATTACCAAACGTATAACTACTCCGTCTCTATCCGTCTCCCAGGTAGGGGGAAGAGAGTAGTCATACCCTTGTGATAGGGGTGCATGTGCGTGTGCAAATTTATCTAATCATTTTGCCGTTTTTAAGGGTTGCGTACACTAGTATATATATAAACAATGATATCAAACCTTGGCTCTGTCATAGCCATCTAAATCATTGTCTCGCACAGTTTAGGGTTTAAGTTCGTTTACTTGGCAGTGAACTAAAAGCACACTTAGTTTTCTTATATACTATTCTGATAGTTCATCTATATATCAATATAATTATAATTTCGTTTTTTGCTTGTTGTGGTGGCAGATGTGGTAACGTCCCTGACTGGTGAACGACGGACTGGGGTTCGAGTCCCGCTCAAACTTATTAGTTTCTTTGGTCGCTGCAACCTCACCATACTTGTGAGATAAGAATGGGGGTTTTGGGGGAGTCTATAGGTCTATCTGCTGAGTCATCAGCAGCCATTGCCTGGTCCTCCTTCGTTCTAGCTTGGGTGGAGAGGGAACTTCGGCGTTGATCATATGTGTATATGGTCAGTCTCTAGGGCATTGTCCTGCTCGATAGGGCAATGTCACTGTCCCTTACCCTTGCCATTCATGAGTGACCTTTAAACCTTTAAACCATCTTATTTGTTTTCCTTTATTTTCTTTGTTTGTTTACATGTTTTCATTTTATTTGTTTTATAACATATTCTGTACAAATATCAATACCAAAATAGTGGAATTTGTTGATGCTAAGGATCTGAGCGAGATTACAGAATTGTGCAATTAGGATCAAATACAAATATTATTATGCTCTCTCTCTCTCTCTCTCTCTCTCTCTCTCTCTCTCTCTCTCTCTCTCTCTCTCTCTCTCTCTCTCTCGAGGTTATCCTATATATGCCTAAGTCAGTCCTATGTTATTGAATATATTTCCATGGCTAATAAAGAATAAGTTTCTGCTTCCAGGCCAAAGTTACATCTTTATCTAGCAATATACCCGGATAATTAACCTTCGGAATATTCAACTCTTCGAGATAAGCATAGATTGATGCATAGATTGATTGTTTGATTTGAGATTTTCTGGAATCAATTAATCAATTTATGCTTAATCTCGAAGAGCTGGATATTCTGAAGGTTAATTCAACCATTCGAGATGAGCATAGAAGAACCACAAAAGTCTATTTTCTAAAAATAGGAAGATATGTAAAAACTAGCATTTGAGACCACGACTTCAAATCAATTTTCCGTTTTTGTGCATAGAAGAAACAAGGGAAAATCACACATAAATAATAAAGAACAGAGATATTAACAATTAAATAGACCAATGTAGACCGAACATTCAATAACTTAAAAAAAAAAAAAAAAAAAAAAATATGACTTACTACGATTGTATTTAGACTTGTTTCGTAAGCTATCAGACAATCGTTGTGTTGATTGCGTTTAAATGATAAAATCCTTAAGATAAACTATGTTTTGAAGTACATTGGTAATTTGCATAATAATCGACCTATATAGTATAGGATAATTCACTTCACAAATCACATTTTGCAGATTCGGATAATTCACTTCACAAATAACGTTTCGTGAGACCATTGGAAAAAGTACATCATAAAAGATAACAAGTTCCGAATTATGCATTTCATTAGCCTTGCAGAGAATCGGATTGTGCGTTTGTAAAAATTTTTCTTAAATGGGCATTTAGCTTTATAAATAATTTTATGGGATATAATAACTTGTATTCCTACATAAGACACGCTCAACATAGCACTATATAATGGCGTCTAAGAGCCACGTTTCGCTATTATTATTATTATTATTATTATTATTATTATTATTATTATTATTATTATTATTATTATTATTACTATTATTACTTGCTAAGCTACAACCCTAGTTGGAAAAGCAGGATGCTATAAGCCCAGGGGCTCCAACAAGGAAAATAGCCCAGTGAGGAAAGGAAACAAGGAAAAATAAAACTTTTAAGAAGAGTAACATTAAAATAAATATTTCCTAAATAAACTATAACAAAACTAACAAAACAAGGGGAAGAGAAACAAGAAAGAACAGCGTGCCCGAGTGTAGCTAACCATAAGATAATGTGTTTTGCAATGAGGTTTTAAACGTCCGTAGAGAGGAGACAATTTTTTTAGCATACACTGATAAAAATTTGTATTAAAAAAACGATAAATGTCTGGCAACATTTATTTCAGGATTTTTACAGTTTTAAAAACGGATATATTGACGTAAAGGAGTAATATTACGGTCACCAACCCGTAAATGATAATAAAAAAGTAGGGTAAAAATTACGGTCGCCTGTATTTTACTGAAATATGGCCGAGAACAATATATTTTTACGGAGAATTTCCGATTAAAATTACGTTCTTTTAACAGTGTATGGCACAACTTGATGGTACAATTTGTAAAAACATCAAACTTGTGAGATATATTGTGTATTTAGCCCTGTCCACACGATCGAGCCTGCCCGACGGGCAAACAGTGATACCAGGCCACAGTAGTTAGTGAAAATGCGGGTTGATGACATCAGAAGCAGGACAACTAAAGTCACGGATCTGGCAACACTGTATGATGCCAGATCCCTGTCTGTGGTTTTCCCACTGCTGACGTCATTAACCCTCATCCTTACTAACTATTGTGGTCTGGTATCACTGTTTGCCCGTCGGGCAGGCTCGATCGTGTGGACAGGGCTTTAGGATTGATAAGAATCTTATATGGACAGTGTTTGAAATGATGATTAAAGAAGAGTTTCGTGAATTGTTGATTTAATAACTTGAAATCTCTTATATTTTAAATGTATTAGAGCCCTGCTTTGTAGAGCATCTGGTACAGACATTTCTAAGTAAAGCTTTGTAAAGCATCTTAAATTTTACTATAAAAGACACGTTTGATATGATAAGCATTTTAATAAGCAGACTTTTAAAGCATCTTACATTTTGCTTTGAAATTAGATATGGTAAGCATTTTTATAAGCAAACACTTTTAAAGCATCTTATATTTTGCTTTGAAATACACTTAGATATGGTAAGCATTTTTATAAGTAAAGACTTTTAAAGCATCTTATATTATGCTTTGAAATACACTTAGATATGCTAAGCATTTTTATAAGTAAACACTTTTAAAGCATCTTACATTTTACTTTGAAATACACGTTTAATATGGTAAGCATCAGATGATAAATATCGAAGACGTTTCTTAACTAACAATAAATACAATTTCGCTATGCAATGGATAATAAGTATTATTATTATTATTATTATTATTATTATTATTATTATTATTATTATTATTATTATTATTATTATTATTATCAATTGCTAAGCTACAACCCTAATTGGAAAAGCAGTATGCTATAAGCACAGGGGCTCCAACAGGGAAAATAGCTCAGTGAGGAAAGGAAACAAAGAAAAACTAAATATTTTAAGAAGAGCAACGAGATTAAAATAAATATCTCCTATATAAACTATAAAAACTTTAACAAAATAAGAGGAAGAGAAATAAGATAGAATAGTGTGCCCGAGTGTACGCTCAAGCAAGAGAACTTATGAAGTTGGTTTTGTAAAGAATGGGCTCATGCAATTTATGAATTTACCTGTTATTACAAAGAACCAGATAATGCGTAATGGCAACAGTCTATTACCCCAATGGCTGCAAAATACCAGATAACACTGACGATGATTGGTTCCGTTCGCTATGACATTTTCATCCATGAGAATCAGATCGCAACGCTTCCCATACAAAGGATGAATTATTCTTGACCACTGGACATAAAAAAACGCCTCTACTATGAATCATTCCTTTGAATATTCATTTGTCTGACTTACAAAAAAAGATTTGATTCAATTAGTGCATTCATTGTAAGGAACTATGTATTGTCTTTGCGTTTAAGCGAAATCTCCCGGGTATAAAGTTATCAAAGTTACTTCGTTATATTTTTAATGTAATTTCAGAATGCATCGTATCTTCTGTAGGTGTCTATGCTTGATTGATTGACTGATTGATTAATTGATTGATTGATTGATTAATTTTGAGTTTTTTTGGCATTAGTAGGCACCCATGTTAGTTTCAAACTCAAAAAATAAAGACTGCCCTTACGTAATTCTAACTTTAAATTAAAAAAAAAATTAAAACTAGCCTTGATCTTCAAATGTTATCAATACGGACGTTATATTACAATAAAAACTTCACGCAAATAGTTGTAACTACAATCTATTGATAAAAACCACATTATCTCATTTTATTACAATCTAGATTATCGCAGTATTAACAAACACGAATGACTGTCATCTCAAAATACTGATATATCAACAAAGGTCGACTCGAGTGAAAGAGCGATAGTAAAATATGGTGGATAACCTTAACCAATAATTAAAATTTTACGATACGATAATGGCTATTGAAATTCAAGCTATATATCCATATGGCATAATACAATACATGTTTGTTATCAGAGAAACTGGTAGACTGTAACTTTCTGGCGCCACCCCTTCGTGAGGGGGTATTTGATGTTTACATATATATATATATATATATATATATATATATATATATATATATATATATATATATATTTATATATATACATATATATACATATACATATACATATATATATATATATATATATATATATATATATATATATATATATATATATATATATATATGTGAGAATGTCCTAGCTAGTAAGATACAGCCCTAGAGACTGACCACATATACATGTGCTCAGTACCCAAGCCGACTCTCCACCCAAGCAAGAACCAGGGAAGGCCTGGCAATGGCTGCTGATGACTCAGCAGGTACACCTATAGGCTCTCTAAATACCCCATCCTTAACTCACAAGGATGGTGAGGATGGTGACACTGCAAGAAATTATCGAGCTTGAGCGGGACTCGAACCCCAGTCCAGCAGATCACCAGCTAGGGAAGTTTCAAATACGCTACCACAACCCTGTAAAATAACTTTTCATTCTCCCCGATATTCTTATCCATCTTCTCCCTAATACTAGTGTTATTGAGAATATCTCTCTCACTCTCTCTCTCTTCTTGATGAGCATATTTCCTCCACTCTCTCTCTCTCTCTCTCTCTCTCTCTCTCTCTCTCTCTCTCTCTTCGTGATGAGTATATCTCTCTCTCTCTCTCTCTCTCTCTCTCTCTCTCTCTCTCTCTCTCTCTCTCTCTCTCTCTCTCTCTCTCTTTTCTTGATGAGCATATCCCCCTTTCTCTCTCTCTCTCTCTTCTTGATTAGCATATTAGGATGGGAGCACACTAGCGACTCTGTGGCGCCACAAAGCCACAGCATCGTGTGACGGGGATGTGGTCTCCCATAGGTTTCCATTGTTTTCAAAGCCAAGCCACGCCTGTGGCGGGGATGATCGACAGAGAGCCACAGTCGCTTGCCACAGTCGCTAGTTTGTGCGGCAAAACTTGAAAACAATGGAAACCTATAGGAGACCACATCCCCGCCACACGATGCTGTGGCTTTGTGGCGCCAGAGTCGCTAGTGTGCTCCTGGCCTTAATCTTACTGTGTACCTGCTCCAGCTCTTCCCTTCTTTCATGAAATTACACCTAAAATAATAGTTTTTTACTTCATTAATTATTAATTATCTAATTGCCTCCTCCCATCACTTACCATTTTTATTCAACTTCATCACTAATCAATAACCCCATCCAATCCATTCTGACCCAATGACCCACTCATAAATTTAAAATAATCATCATCTTATTCCTTTTTTACTTATCCTTATTACTGTCATTATTATTATTACTAGCCAAGCTACAACCCTAGTTGGAAACGCAGGATACTTCAAGCCCAAGGGCTCCAACAGGGAAAAATAACCCAGTGAGAAATGAAATGTGAATAAATAAACTACAAGATGGATGGATGAGAAGTAATGAACAATTAAAATAAAACATTTCAAGAACATTAACAACATTAAATTAGATCTTTCATATATAAACTATAAAATCTTAAAAAAACAATATACCTAGAATTTCCCGTCCAAAATGGACGGATAACCTTATCAAAAAGTGTGGAAAATTGGCTACATACTGGCCCCCAATAGTCTACAATTACCAACGCGTAAAAAAGATGATCGACTTATATTTTTTTTTTCTGAACTGAAGGCTTTGCCGGCAAACCCGTTCTTAAGGATCCTTTAGATTTTTTGCCGACGTATTTAAATCGAATAATCAATATATGTGGCAATACTGGAATTGGAAAACTGCTCGTGAATTATAAGAGACAACTATCTTTCAGTTGAATAACCTCAAAGAAAACTCATTGGACAAGATCAGATATCACATCAAAATGTGCATAAAAGAGATTTGTTGATACCTCCGTACCAACCGTGTGTCACACGATCGTACATAGTTCATTTTGTTTATATATTATGCTTGTATCTTCGCTCTTCCCTCGCACTAAAAAGAACCAGAATAAACATATCTGCTTTTCTCCTCTGTAACAGTGTCTGTTTTTGAACATGAAATTTCTTGTTAATTGGAGCTTTTGTATATAAAGGAGAGTGTTCTACAATAAATTTACTCAGTTGCTTTCATACTGTCTTTGAGTCACAACCTTCTCTCGGCCCGTCACACCTCCAGCCAGGGCTGCATTATCCATAAGGCTGACTAGGCTGAGGCCTTGAGGCCCAGCTAGAGAAGAGACCCACTAACTTTTTTTTTTCTTTTAGTGTTAAATGTGAAAGCTATGGCTTATTTACTTCAGTTGTAATGTCATTGTACTAGATTGTACGAAAATAGAGCATGAAATGTGCCGGTGAGGAGAGGGAGGCTTTGGGGGATGTCGAGTGGCCCAAAAAAGCTGGAAACCTCTTGGTCCTGTTATGGGTTAATACAGCACTGCCTCCAGTGTGGCATAGCGAAACTCTCGGTATAGTAATAAACATAATATCTAAATCACATTTCAAAAGGTGGAAACGTCCATTAAGTGAAACCTCTAGGTCTAAGATAAATACCTGCTCTAGTAGCTTCTGAGAATTATTGTGACCTTTACACAAGACTTGGATTCTGTTACAATTTTCTAAACATTGTTCTTTCATGTAAAATTTAGATTAAAATTTAGATTACAGTTATCATTAAAAAGGAAGAGATTGACCAGCACAATGAGTCAAGCTCGACCCTGACAGAAATGGCCTCTTTCTTGTACAGAAATTGATAATTCATTCATTCTTTGCATATGTTCAGTTCGTAGTCCTTCACTCTGTCATTGAAAAGTCTTGTCATTTTTTTCAACCCTCAAAAAAAATCAAGATCTCTCTCTTGGAGAATATGAAGCCCTTTTAAAATATCAATGATAAAATACAGTTAACTGAGAAATTAGGTTATAAATATTAGAAAAATAAAATAGACAAAAATCTTACGGGTAAAAGACTTGACTTTAGTACCAATGCAATTTTTTAATATAGTTAGCCGAAAAATTCGGTTATAAATATTAGCTAAATAAAGCATAAAAATATCTTATCGGTAAAACCAAGCTCTACTACCAATAAAATTCTTTTTACTCCCTCTCATCACAAAAAAACTTATTGGTAAATTTTTTAGAGTTAGCCGAAAAACTAGGTCATAAATATTAGCAAAACAAACCACATACAAATATCTTACTCGTATAAGACCAGATTCTACTACCAATACATTTTTTAAAATTCAGTTAACCGAAAAATTAGGTTATAAAAATAAGCAAGATAAAGCAGAAATATATCTTACTGATAAAAGACCAGACTTTACTACCCATACATATATTTTTTAAATACAGTTAGCCTAAAAATTAGGTTATAAATATAAGCAAAATAAAGCACAAAAATATCTTATTGGTGAAAGTATTAGCAAACTAAAGCACACATAAATCTTATTGGTAAAAGACCAGACTTTACTATCAACGCAATTTTTCAGAGTTTGCAAAAAAAAAAAAAAGAAAAAAAAAAATAGGTTATAAATATTGGTAAAATAAACCACAAAATTATCTTATCGCTAAAAGACCAGACTTTACTACCAATAATATCTTTTTAAATACAGTTAGCCGAAAAAAAGTTAGGTTATAAATATTAGCAAAATACAGCAGAAATATATCTTACTGGTAAAAGACCAGACTTTACTACCAATAAATTTTTTTATTTACAGTTAGTCGAAAAAATTAGGTTATAAATATAAGCAAAATAAAGCACAAATATATCTTATTGGTGAAAATATTAGCAAACTAAAGCAAACAAATCTTATTGGTGAAAGACCAGACTTTACTACCAATATATATTTTTTCTAATAGTTAGCCGAAATATTAGGTTATAAATATTGGCAAAATAAAGCACAAACTAAAACCTTATTGGTAAAAGACCAGACTTTACTCCGCAGAAAAAAAAAAAAAAAAAAATTCTCTCTCTCGTATCCAGCTTCATCTGGTTATCAGCCTGCGTGTGGATATAGGCATAAATCAGTCTAAATAACCTCATGGCAACGCTTGAATAACAGTATTTACTGCACAATCAGTTATTGGGAATGTAAATGACTGTCTGGTCTCGAGGAAATCCAGGGTCTGCTAACACGGGGCTCAATTTGCAATACCAGGAACTCTTTGCCATTTGAGTTTATCCGCTCAAACCAGATACGAGCTCTGAGTCTTGTTAAGTTTTGTTAATGCAGCAATGTAGTCTTGGTAGAAATTGAAAAAATGATTGCCAAACTTAAGATCTATATGGGAAAGATAGTATTTGCAGGATGCAAATTATACTTAAAACATTATATCTTATTTCATCTTCTTCTTCTTCTTCTTCTTCTTCTTCTTTGTCTGCATCTTTTCCCACTTCTATGTGGGGTCGATGTTTCTGGCCAGCGTTCTCCATCTACCTCTGTCCCACACTTCATCACCGGTTAATCCCTTTGATCGAAGGTCATCCTTGATACAGTCCATCCACCTTCGCTTTGGTCTCCCTCTCCTTCTCGTTCCCTATTATATCTTATTTCATCATATACATACAAATCTCTTCAACTCCAAAATCTAACTGGGTTCCACAAGGTACTAGAAGAGTTGGAAGACTCAGGCCTACAGGGCTGAGGACTATGATGCGTGAAGTCGGAGATGATAAATGGAGAGGTATTGATTTTAAAGCTCAAGAAAGAGACGACTGGCGAAATCTAATCGAGGCCCTTTGCGTCAATAGACGTAGGAGGAGATGATGTTGATGAAAGGGTTTGAGTTATGCCCTGATCAGCAAAGCTACCCATACTAGGTTGGTTTGCTGTGAACGATCAGACGTAAATCTCCCACCATCACCAGTAAGCACTGGCTAGTGTGGTAATGAAAACTGGCTAACCCCTAGACATGAATTAACATGTATGAGACCTTTGTCCTGCAGTGGACTAGAAACGACTGCATATGTTGTTTCGAGAGGCAGCTTGTTTATAGCTTTCTGGTGGATTAAAATGAATTTTTTCAAAATTCTTCTCAGAAGGAAATGGAAGACTATTCAAATAAATTCATATCATAATTAAGTATCTCTTTGAAATGTCTGATCCCTTGAATTATTGTAATGAGATGAGCAACGTCATCCCTAGACACATATTCATATAAACATGCCTAATTAACACTACTAATTGACCAAGGTAATACTTTTAATGGCAATCTCTTCGTTGTGATCTACAAAAAGAAAAAAAAAATGAAAGAGTAACGCCGGATCTCACGACTTCAGATCACTGAGACGAGAAGAAATCACGTTTTTCATTTATGTAAAGAAAGAAAAAATCTTTGCATACTTTTTGTAAATCGCGTAGTTTATTCTACTTTCCTAATGTCTTTTTGCATATCTATAACGAAAAAAAAAAAAAAAAAAAAAAAAAAACACGAAGCGAGCTCCAAAACTTGTCAGAATCAAGGAAAAATAAAATAGTCAACAAATTACAGCTTGATCACTTGACTTGCAAGATTTGTCAGTATTTTTTACACCGGATAAAATTGAGAGATTATTCGACTGCCCGCGGTAGATGATGCTGGAAAAGGGCAAGAAAAAAAAATCCCAATTTTCCGAGTCCCCACCGTTGCACAGTAAGCTCTTGCGTACAATTATAGTTCAACAACAGTCCGTAAATCTTTGACACAAAAACTGGTATGTACCCTACATGGATGGAAGATTATAATACAATACATTATCATAAAATGTAATAAAAAGTATTCAACAACAGCCCAATCAACTCTTCCAAATCGGATGTGGTCAAAATAAAATTCCATTTTTATATTTTTAGTTAATCATTATTATAAACATTATAATTATAGTTGTTGTTATCATTATTATTGTTGTTTTTATGTTCATAATATGCAATGTGCAATGGGATAAAAGTCTATGAACTAATCTCGCCAGCATGTGGGGGAAAATTCTTGGACAGAAGAAGAGAATAGAGAACACAAGAATAAATCTTTGTTTGCATTAATAATAGCAAGTAAAGAATAAAACATAATAAAAAAAGACGTTCTGATTGTACCTTCAGCCATGGCATATAAAATACTAGACACGACGACAAAAACACAGACATGTTAGAACATGACTGCAGTAATATAGTTGTTGGACATCGTGATTCAGTAATAGTTCGTGAATCAGTGATAGTTTAATCTAATCAATTGCATCAATAAGTCATCAATCAGAAATGAAAGGCAATTCAAGTTACCGCCAATGAACATAACAGATAAAGAAGAAAGGTCATCATCATCATCATCATCATCACCGTCATCATCATCATCTTCTCCTCCTACGTCTATTGACGCAAAGGGCCTCGGTTAGATTTCACCAATCGTCTCTGTCTTGAGGTTTTAATTCAATACTTCTCCATTCATCGTCTCCTACTTCAAGATTCATAGTCCTCAGCCATGTAGGCCTGGGTCTCCTAACTTTTCTATTGCCTTTTGGAGCCCAATTGGAAGTTTGATGGAATAATTTCTCTTGGGGAGTGCCATCCATCTTCACCTACCCCTCATCATAATCTCATCCACACATGAAACTCGAGTAATCACTCTTATAGTTTCATTTCTAATCTTGTCCTGCCATTTAACTCCCAATATCCTTCTGAGTACTTTATTCTCAAATCTACTAAATCTATTAGAGATTGTTTCATTGTCATACTATGACTCATGGTAATATAATTTCCTTACAGGTACTTGTTCACGTGAGTCCAAGAGACAATAAGAGACTGGTCCTTTTTATAATATTAAGGACTCCTCCCATAGTAATTATTACTATTAGTAACGCTGCCACTGAAAGCCTTGACCGGTACTAACTAGATAAAGTTGGACTCTTTGAAACTATCTAGAATTTGTATGAAATTCAGGCAACGCCTTTAACTACCGCTCAGGTTTTCATGCCCTGGGACACAAGAAATCCCTCGGTTGAAGGACCTCAGATTAGCTCCTTTCCTGAGCTTGTCCTCTCTGTTTCCTTTGACATCGAAGGACTAACTTTTGAAACGTACAGTTTTTTTTTTTCCGGTACACTTTCCAGTACACTTCAAGGGAATTTTACGAAGTGTCGTTTAGAAATATATTGTTATTTGCCTAATGGTACTTCGTAAAGAAAAATAAATAAATAAAAATAAAAAAAATTTTTTGGTCACGTGTATACAAGCTCATCGATTTGTTTTACATGCCAAGAGTTTCTCTTTAGCTAAAAGCAGCTGTCACACGTCTCCCAGGATTCCTGTGAAATGTACCGGAATTAATGAAACCAACTGTACCAGCATTACTGTAAAAATACTGAGAGTTACAACAAGAAAAGGAATCAGATCTTTGTAGATATGCCTGTAAACCCTTTGCATATACTTTGAGAGTCGGATATTCCACCTAAAACTTAAAATCCTAAGAGTTGTTATAGAAACAGATGAACAGTTAGTTAATATTGGGTTGCACTGAGGCCAGAGAGACAATGGAGGGAATGATTGAGATCTGGCATATATAGGGTATATAAGAATAGACAATTGCTTTAGAGAAAGTGCCGCCTTCAAGCAAAATATCAAGGGGACTCCCTTTGTCGTTTTGTATGTCAATGTTTTCTATCTATATTCAATTTGTCCAATGCTTACAGTACATTAAAATTACGACTTTCATTCTTTAAAGTTCATTCATGCTTGCAAGAATGTCCTTCTGTATTATGTATGAGTTTATGGAGCTAACACATGGATAAGAATTTAATTAGTTTCAAGAGACTTTAATGAACTTGAGGTGCTCAGTGGCAAACGTTTCTAAAAATGTTAACTACTGCACTGTAATTGATCAGTGGCTACTTTCCTCTTGGTAAGGGTAGAAGAGACTCTTTAGCTATAATAAGCAGCTCTTCTAGCAGAAGGACACTCCAAAATCAAACAATTGTTCTCTAGTCTTGGGTAGTGCCATAGCCTCTGTACCATGGTCTTCCACTACTTTGGGTTAGAGTTCTCTTGTTTGAGGGTACACTCGGGCACACTATTCTATCTAATTTCTCTTCCTCTAGGTTTGTTAAAGTTTTTATAGTTTATATAGGAAATATTTATTTTAATGTTGTCACTGTTCTTAAAATATTTTATTTTTCCTTGTTTCCTTTCCTCACTGGGCTATTTTCCCTGTTGGGGCCCCTGGGCTTATAGCATCCTGCTTTTCCATCTAGGGTTGTAGCTTAGCAAGTAATAATAATAATAATAATAATAATAATAATAATTAATAATAATAATCAAGAAGTTATGATCTCGTTGCTTCATCGTTGCATAAACTCAGATCTGGTAAACATAAGATTGCATATACTGAAGTTGCATAAGCAGTAATCTAGCCATGAAATATACTTCAAAATGCGTATAAAACGAAGGTTATATAAAGTTATTAATACACAACCAAACGCAGTAACTTTGAATAGAAAAAAAGGCAAAAAAGAGAGCGGAACTATCCTCAGCGAGCACGAATAACAGAAAACTATGCGAAATCAATCTCCATTGTGGCATAGCTTCTCAATTTGACCATTATGCCGAGGAGAATAATTACAGGTTTCAGGAACACGCAACAGAAAGGCCTCCCCTTCAGTGGCATCCAATGAGGGGGGGGGGGTGGATAGGCAGGAAGGCATCAGTGCCGCTATGGTTACAATGCAGCATCAACAATCCAATCCTTAATCTTTGCACAGTTTAATTTCGATTATTATTATTATTATTATTATTATTATTATTATTATTATTATTATTATTATCATGATTTTTTTTTTTTTTTTTTTGAAATAGGGTCTCTTACTTATACGACTGACCGATGATTAAATGTTCTTGCTTTCTTCATTAATCCTAATAAATAATTAAATTTTAGACGTTATTGTTATGGAATACTACTATATCTGATTAAAATGATCTGTTATCAATTCCTTAAATGCATGACCTTAGCTAATTTAATAGAGTAACATCTATGCCAAAAAAAAAATCTTATTATCAATGTCATTCTTGCTTTCATGAAAAATCTCAAAAATAATGAAAATACATATATTTTTTACCACGTGGATTGCTATACCCGATTAAAATTCTGTTACAATTTCCTAAACTGCATGACCTTACCTAATTTAATAGAATAACATCTATGCGAAAAAAAACTCTATCATTGTCGTTCTTGCTTTATTGAAAAATTTCTGAAATCATCAAACTTTAGACCTGTTTTCTATATGGAATGTTATGCCTGATTAACATTATCTGTTATCAATTCCTAAAATGCATGAACTTATCTAATTTCATAGAATAACATCTATGCAAAAAAAAAAAAAAAAAAAAAAAAAAAAAAAAAAAAAAAAAAAACCTTAAATGTCATTGTTGTTCTTTCTTGAAAAATCTCAAAAAATAATGAAATTTCAGACCTATTTACCATGTGGAATTAAAATTACCAGTTGTCAATTCCTTAAATGCATGACATTAGGTAATTTATCATGGAAAACCCTCTGTTAATAATATGAATATGCCAACGAGTAATTATTATAAATGTTAGATATATATAAAAAAGGGGGGGGAGGGAGGGAAAAAGAGTTAATTAAAGATTAGAGTACGCAGGATAACACTAAAAAGATTCAATGTTACTTCAAAAGTACAGCTCCTCAAAATGCACCTTCTGAAAGTTTCTTTTTCATCACAATTAAAAAGGTTATCTAATTTGTTCTAATACCCGAAAAAAATGGATCAGTTTTTCCTTATTATCAAATGGTCTCGATCTGGTGTTCAGGAGGGCCATACTAATCCTCTGCCAAGATAGATTAGAATTCAGCAACACTATACAACAAAAACAACAACAACAACAACAACAAATGCAGCCGTTTCTCGTCCACTTCAGGACAAACACCTCTAACATTTCCTTACTCATGTTTTGGGTTTGGCCAGTTTTCAACACCACGCTGTCCTCCAACTGCGGATAGGTAAAGGTGGCAGATTTTCGTCTGATTTTTCAAAGCAAACCAATCTAGTATGGGTGACCCTGACTAGGAGAGCTTTGCTGAGCATGGTTATACACAAACCCTTTCACAACGTTAAGGTTTCCCCCACTCAGAAAGGGACTGTGATGTATTACATACAGGAAAAATGCTCTAAAGATATTCTTTATGCCAATACCGATTTTAAGTTCGAATAAAAGTGGGTTAAACATAATGTCTTCATCGTCCCTAAACTGCAAAAACCAGGCATTCGTGAAACTTGCAACGAAAATCCCCATCTGCTAAACTCGCAACAAGCGTCACCATCTGCTAAACTTGCAACAAACCTCACCATCCGCTAAACTTGCAACACACGTCACAATCTGCTAAATTTGCAACAAAATCACCATCTGCCAAACTTGCAACAAATGCCACGTCACCATCTGCCAAACTTGCAGCAAACGTCATATGCTAAACTTGCAAAAAACGTCACCAACTGCCAAACTTGCAACAAATGTCACTATCTGCCAAACATACAACAAACATCACCATCTGCTAAACTTGCAACAAACATCACCATCTCCCAAACTTGCAACAAACATCATCTGTTAAAATTGCAAAAAATGTCACCATCTGCCAAACTTGCACCAAACGCCACCATCTGCTAAACTTGCAAAAACATCACCATCTGCTAAACTTGCAACGAAAATCCCAATCTGCTAAACTTGCAACAAACGCCACCATCTGCTGAACTTGGAAGAAACGTCACCATCTGCTAATCTTGCAAAAAACATCACAATATGCTAGACTAACAACAAACTTCACCATCTGCTAAACTTGCAACAAACGACACCATCTGCTAAACTTGCAACACACATAATCTGCTAAATTTGCAACAAACATAATCTGCTAAATTTGCAACAAACATCATCTAGTAAACTTGCAACAAACACCAGCTAAACTTAAAACAAAAATAATCTGCTAAATTTGCAATAAATATCTGGTAAACTTGCAACAAACGTCACTATCTGCTAAGCTTGCAACAAACAATCTGCTAAATTTGCAATAAACATCATCTGGTAAAACTGCAACAAAGGTCACCTTTTTGATAAACTTCCATCATATCTTGGCTTGACATCACTGTGAATTTGAATGTTTTTAATTATTTTACTTCCGCAGAATACTTTAAATATACTTTAAATATACTTATGTTAATTTCTATCAAAATTTAATGGAAATTTTTATTGATCTGTTTTTTCCGGGTACAATTTTAAAGTTTCGGCGTTATAGTTCTCAACTTATTGATGATGAAATGGAAGCGATTTATTTTATTGCTTTAAGACTAGAATGAAAAACTCCAAGGACATTTTTTTAGCTTAAATGACAGAAAATCAGCTTCTAATATGACCAGTGAAAGGTTTCATTGTTCTTAGGTTTTTTAAGGTTTTCAATTTATGGGCCTGTTATTTTCAAAGTTGAAATTTAAAAGACATTGACAATATATATATATATATATATATATATATATATATATATATATATAAATATTATATACATATATATATATATATATATATATATATATATATACTCTTAAAAATTGTTTTTTTTGGTTGCGTATATAAAAATCCGTGTAAAACCTGTTCTCAATAAAAAAAAGGGATAAACAAGAATATCAATGAAAATTCAAATGAAAATTTACATCAAAAGCTTTGTTTAATAGTGTAAGCGACCCGTCAAATATGACGGCTAAATAATTATATAGATATGCGCGCACACACACGTACGAACACGGATTCAACACTTTCCACCGCCTCCCTTTTTCCTAACTACAAACCTTCTCACCGGGGTATAACTACTCCCTCTCCCCCCTATCAAAAGCGTGACCAAAAATAAATAAATAAATAAATATACTTAAATATTTCTATATGTAAC
>NC_090732.1:162825960-162828460 GCF_036898095.1 Palaemon carinicauda | reverse complement strand
AAGGCTGCAAGATGGATAGTCGTGGTGTGGCCAACTAGTTTTGGATGGTTTGCCGACACTCCGCGTCATCATGCTACATTGTGCTTGGAGTGGTTGGAAATCAGGTCATACTAAATAGGTGGGTCCTTGTAGAAAATTACGACAATGGTGGGATTAATTGGTAGTTTCTTGTGGGTTTTTGTTACGCCTAACTGGATAAATTACTTAATGGGGTGAAAAAATCATAAATGATTTTATTGGGAAGTGAAAAGTTAGATTATATTATTATTGGGTGGTGAAAAATTAATGAATGATTTAATTGGTTGTGAAAAATTAATAAATTATTTAATTGGTTGTGAAAAATTAATAAATTATTTAATTGGGTGGTGAAATATTAATAAATGCCTTAATTGGGTAGTGAAAAATTAATAAATGACTTAAGTGGGTGGTGAATAAATAATGAATGATATTATTGAGTGGAGAAAAGTTAATAAATTATTTCATTGGCCGGTGAAAAATTAATAAATAATTTTATTGGGTGGTGAGAAATTAAGTGTGCTTGAATCTTCGCTGAAAAGTAGATATATTTTTTAATTCAAAGTACACTTATTATGAAAATGTTGATGTAAGTCGGTAAAGAATAATCTTTACTGTAGAATTAAAGTATCATACCTACAGGAAACATAATTAACATTAATTATTACTTGCAGCGTCCTTTCCAAGGATTGTTACAAATACCTTTTTGATCTTTGGAAAATAAATTACACTGAGTCATCAACACAGAGGTCATTTCTAAAATACTTGCTGAAATAAGAAGGGTTGCGAAATTGAAGATGAATTTATACTTCTATTAAACCTACTCTCTCTCTCTCTCTCTCTCTCTCTCTCTCTCTCTCTCTCTCTCTCTCTCTCTCGTGTTTTCAATAACCGATCGCAATGAAGTTTTCTTGTAGACTGACCCATTTTAAGCAGCGCATGGAAAGATCATTACGTCTCTCTCTCTCTCCTCTCTCTCCTCTCTCTCTCTCTCTCTCTCTCTCTCTCTCTCTCTCTCTCTCTCTCTTTGAAAATTGCAAAACCAAACTTGAACGAGATATTTCATAGCATTGCCACTGCAACTGAAAAAAGAAGACATAGAGGGACTATGTCAACTGAAACACATTGATTATTCATCCAACAACCGAAGAGTGCAAAGAAAAAGACTTCACGCACTGATAAGTTCTGGTATAATGCACAGAAATAGGACTCGCACTTATGTAACATTTTTAAAGGGTTCAGAAATGGTCTTCATAATAAAAAAATTACTAGTGTTTAGTGTCCAGAAACAGGTTTCAAACTCGGATAACTTTAATTGTCAATGAAACAGGCATCATGTTCAGATAAATTTATAAAGTGTCCAAAAACAGGCCTACCACTCAGATACCTTCAGCAAAGTGTCCAAAAATAGTCTCCATACTCTGATAAAATTTTAATTTTGTTTAGAAACAGGATAACAATCAAAGAAAATTTTGTAAAGTGACCAAAAAAAAAAAAGACCTCACACTCGGATTAATTTCAAAAAGCGCCCAGAAAAGGGTCTTGATACTCAAATATCTTTCGCCATGTCTTCAGAAACAGGATAAAAGTTTTATCAAATATTGTAATGTGATCAGAAACAGGCCTCATACTCAACAAATCTTGTAGTGTCCAGAAACTGGCAGCATATTTAAATAAATACCATTTGTAATGTGGTCAGAAATAGACCTTATATTATGACACCTTTTGTAATGTGTCCAATAACAGGCTTCACACTCAAATTAACTTCAGTAAATTATCCAGAAACTGGCATTATATTTAAATAAATTTTGTAATGCCCAAAAAAGGTTTCATACCGACACCCATTGTAAAGTATCCAGAAAAAGGCCTCAATATCAAATACCTTTCGCGTAATATCCAGAAATGAGCCTCATATTCAGTTAACTTCTTTAAAATATCTAAAAACAAGCATCATATTCAGATGAATTCTTGTAATGTCTAGAAACAGACCTAGTAATCACATATTTTTATTAAAGCTTCCACAAAAGCCTCAAACTTAGTCAACTTTTGTAAAGTTTCCCCAAAACAGGCCATAATGCTCAGATGAAATTTTATAATGTCTAGAATCAGACCTCGTACTCAAATGAAATTTTGAAGTATGCAGAAACAACACTTCACCCTCAGATGAACTTTTGAAGTGTCCAGAAACACTTCATCCTCACATAAAAATTTGTAGCGTTCTGCAATAAGCTTAATCCGAGGTTGACTGAAATTATCTTCTGAAGAGTCATTATGATCAAATTTTGCAGTGTCCAGAAACATATTTTAACTTTAAATGAACTTCAGTAGTGCCCAGATAAGTATTTTACTAAAATGTCAAGAAAGACGGTTCACTTCCATTTGGAATTTTGTAAAGTGACTTAAAAAAACTGTCTTACATTTAATGAATTTTTATATAGCGAACAGAAACAGGATTCAAACACAAATAATTATTTGTATTGAGTAA
>NC_090732.1:162803460-162823460 GCF_036898095.1 Palaemon carinicauda | reverse complement strand
TTCCATATGAGAATTCATTATGTCTCAAATGGGAACTAGATAGAATCTAGGTGAGAATGCACTGTATTCCAGTTGGAATTACATAGATTCCAGGTTAAGATTTTCATGAATCTAAGTTGCAAAAATCCATAGATCTCCAGTTAAGAATTTCATCTACTACAACTGATAATTCCATTCACTGGGCGTTAAGTTTGATTGATTGATTGATTGTGAGGTATCTAGCATCCTGAGATTCACTGAGTTTGAAAGATTCCTAAACTTATAGACGAGAACTGCTTTGATTCCCGGAGAGATATGCCAAGATTTCTCTAGATTCCAGATGAGAATTTCATGGACTCCAATTCAGAACTTCAAAGACTATAAAAAATTCAAGGATTCCAAATGAGAATTTTAAGAATTTCAATTGAGTACTTCAAGGACTCTAATCAAGTTTTACAAAGATTACAAAATGAGAACTTCGAGGATTCACCCCCCCCCCCAAAAAAAAAAAAATAAAAGTCAAGGATTCCAAATAAGAATTCTTAGGATTTCAATTGAGAACTTCAAGGACTCCAAATAATTTTTTCAAAGATTCAAAATTGAGAACTTCAAGGACTCCAAACAAAATTTTCAAGGATTCCAAATGAGAATTCCAAGATTTCAATTGAGAGCTTCAAGGACTCCAAAACAATTTTTTCAAAGATTCCAAATGAGAGAGAGAGAGAGAGAGAGAGAGAGAGAGAGAGAGAGAGAGAGAGAGAGAGAGAGAGAGAGAGAGAGACCTTTAGGGGCTACCTAGTGTCTCAATGTAACGCACACCAAAAACTTCACATTGCAAGACATTTATTATCATTGGTATTCCTGGTCGCACCGCCTACGCATCATCTTTGCTAACGAGCCTCATTGATTTCGTATTAAAGACATTATTATTATTATTATTATTATTATTATTACTATTACTTGCCAAGCTACAGCCCTAGTTGGAAAAGCAGGATGCTATAAGCCAAAGGCCTTCAATAGGGAAAATAGCCCAATGAAGAAAAGAAATAAGGATATATACTACAAGAGAAGTTTAAGAATAATAACAACATTAAAATAAATCTATCATATATAAACTATAAAAACAAAATAACAAATGAGCCGTAACTAAAGAGTGGGATCCAACGTAATACTGCCTGGCCAGTCAAAGGACGTCATAACTCTCTAGCGGTCGTATTAAAACGGGTGGCTGGTGTCCTGGCCAACCTACTATAGAAATGCACCGATGATAACTTACCTAAACGGCAATAAATGCGCAAGTCTGGTACGAGATGGAAGAGCTGCACGGCGTGCAAGGTACGAGAAACAATTAATCATAAGCTTCGTATTAAGAAATGCGAGATTTGACACGATTTGACACCAGGTGGCGACTGGTGATGTCTTCCAGTTTTTACGAGATTCTTTTATAGGTAGTAGGTTGGACAGGGCACCAATCACCCGTTGAGATACTACCGCTAGAGAGTTATGTGGTCTTTTGACTGGCCAGACAGTACTTCATTGGATCCCTTTCTCTGATTACGGTTCACTTTCCCTTTGCCTAGACATACACCGAATAGTCTGGCCTATTCTTTACATAGTCTTCTCTGTCCTCACACACCTGACAACACTGAAATTAACAAACAATTCTTCTTCACCCATGGGGGTCAACTTCTGGATTGTAATTGTTCAATGGCCACTTTCCTCTTGGTAAGGGAAGAAGAGACAATTTAGCGATGGTAAGCAGCTCTTCTAGGAGAAGAATAGGCCAAAATCAAACAATTGTTCTCTATTCTTGGGTAGTGCCATAGCCTCTGTACCATGGTCTTCCACTTTCTCGGGTTAGAGTTCTCTTGCTTGACAGTATAATCGGGCACACTATTCTATCTAATTTCTCTAAGTTTTTATAGTTTATATAGGAAATATTTATCTTAATGTTGCTACTGTTCTTAGAATATTTTATTTTTCCTTGTTTCTTTTCCTCACTGGGCTATTTTCCCTGTTGGAGCGCCTGGCCTGCTTTTCCAACAAGGGTTGCAGGTTAGCAAGTACTAATAATAATAATAATAATAATAATAATAATAATAATAATAATAATAATAATAATAATAATAATACAGTATTTAGAAGAAACCAAGTTTTGTTTCGACAACACGAAGGCATCTGTAATTTCGCAATCGTAAAACTCACTTGCATTTACTGTCTCTTATTTATGGAATTTTATGCTTAGCATTCTTCAATGTTTTTTTCTCTTTTTGTCAACATATGGTCATTCCATACTGTGAAATGTGCTTGGCAAGTTAATTTCCCCTACAGTTTGTATCATCAGTGAATGGTAATGCCATTTGAATAATAATAATAATAATAATAATAATAATAATAATAATAATAATAATAATAATAATAATAATAATAATAATAAGAATAATAACAATAATAATATTATAATTATTAATAATGATAATAATAATAATACTAATAATAATAATAAGAATAATAACAATAATATTATTATTATTAATAATAATAATAATAATAATAATAACAATAATAATATTATTATTAATAATAATGAGAATAATAATAATAATAATAATAATAATAATAATAATAATAATAATAACATTAATAATAATAATAATAAGAAGAAGAAGAAGAAGAAGAACAATAACAACAGTAATAATAATAATGATAATAATTATAATAACAATAATAATAATTGCTTATCATCATTATTATAATTCATATTATTATTACAGTCCTATTATTACTATTATTATAATTATTCACTTGTCCTCATGTATCAAAATAATCAAAAGGGTCCAGTGCATATAAGTCAGAAAATTTCTCGAACATAAAATAATGCATGTGATATGGAAAAAAGACAGTAATTTGATATTCATGAAGTTATTGAAAAACCTGTAATTAATACATATAAAACTGAAATAAGGATAGAAAGTCTGGTCGAATCAGCATTTAGCCACAATTTTGATCAAAATCTGAACTGTAGTTTTCGTGTAAATTTGGTCAAAATCTGAACTGTAGTTTTCGTGCAAATTTGGTCAAAATCTGAACTGTAGTTTTCGTGTAAATTTGGTCAAAATCTGAACTGTAGTTTTCGTGTAAATTTGGTCAAAATCTGAACTGTAGTTTTCGTGTAAATTTGGTCAAAATCTGAACTGTAGTTTTCGTGTAAATTTGGTCAAAATCGGTGCAGTAGCCTTTGTGTAAATTAGCTCACAAACAAACAAATAAACAAATACATGAATAGGTAAAAAGTAATAAAGTCATACCCTTAACAAAATCTTCGATTTTGGCGAAAGCAATAACGTATATCTAAATCCTCATAAATCTGCATTAGATACAGATTAATTCTATCCAACCTCTATTAGGAATGATAAGACAGTATTTCAGCATCAATAAAAATGTACGAGACACAGCTAATTCGTGCACATGATTTGAATGTAAAGTTACTCATACGTACGAGTAAACATATGGCAATGTTAACATATGAAACTGAACTATGGACATGTTGCAAGGCAATGTTTGTTTCATGAGCTAGATGGATCCTATTGCAACATTTTGCTGTACTGATTGTGTGATATGTTTGCAAGATGAACAAAGAGGAATCCTGAGTAAAGTTCTGTTTACGTGTGATGAAACTTCTTTAAAGACAAAAGGATTTACAATTTGATATTATTTGGATACAAAAGTGACCAATTAACAATTTCAAACAACAGACAAAATAGATCAGTTGACAGATTTTTTTCTCTCTCATAGGGCTAATTACAGCAAATTATTTTATTTTTTTCATCATCATCATCATCATCGTTATTATTATTATTATTATTATTATTATTATTATTATTATTTAGTATTATTATTATTATAGCTATTATCGTCGTCCTCGTAATCATTATCATCATCATAATCATCATTGTTGTTGTTGTTGTCGTTATCGTTATCGTTATCATTATCGTTATTGTTGTTGTCGTTTTTGTTATTGTTACTGTTGTTGTTGTTGTTGTTGTTGTTATCATCAACTATAAACCAGCAGCAACAGAACGATGAAGTGCGATTTCGAAATCAATCACAAAAAGGAGACTTTTTTTTCTTTTTCAATCGAGAAATACAAAATGACCGGTTTCAAGCAATGTTCATCTCTAGACAACTGAACGAATCCAACCAGCGAAGAAAAGACAAGAGATTGGAAGGTTCCAACCCTCAATCAGGCAGTAGAAATACGACCATCGTTTCCTCATGCGAAATTATTATAATTTGCATCGAGAGAACACTGGAGAAAACAATTGGTTTTGATGCCAAATGCTTCATTTAAGTACTGGTTTGAGTATACCTTCCTGTGTATTGCGTATACCTTCCTGCGTATGTGTACCGACTGTCACAGGGACACGTTCGATGATGCGTTAAAAAAATTAGCAGTATTAAACTGGTATGAAGCAGTTAGTTTTCCTAGAACTAATTTAATGGATATGGATTGAACTAGAACAACGATACGCCATTTATACGCAGATAATTACATATCTGTCCACGTTTGTGTGACGACTGGTATGTCATAGACGTGTTATTATTATTGTTGTTATAATTAGCTAAGCTACAACCCTAGTTGCAAAAGCAGGATACTATAAGCCCAAGGGCTCCAACAGGGAAAAATAGCGCAATGAGGAAAAGAAATAGGGAAACATAGAATAGCGTGCCTGAGTGTACCCAAAGCAAGGTAACTCTAACCAAAGACATGGAGTTAGTAATTCTGTAATCTCTTTAATTTCTTTAATGGGTTCATAAAATAAAAATGCATGTTATTGCATAATGATAATAATAATAATAATAATAATAATAATAATAATAATAATAAGGGTAATACAGCATACATTCATCACGTATAGTGAATAAATTTTATGTTTATGAAAACAAACAAAAGGTAGAGCATACACAACCACGAACAAAAAAAAAAAAGAAAAAAAAAGATAAAAAAAAAGACTCGGATTTCTCAGTAGAAGGAAATAAAAGGAAATAAAGCAAGAGTAACGAAATAAAGAATAGGGTTGGCAAGTTAATGCACAAAATAAAAACAAAAATATTTCAAGCAAGTACAAAATAAAGACAAATTTTACTAGGAACTGTCGCATATACCCGAGTTTTCATCGTAAAAATGTACCATGACCTTCCCCTTTCTTGAGGTACAGTTCTCTTGCTTGAGGCTATACTCAGGCACACTTGTCTATCTTATTTCTCTTCCTCTTGTTTTTCTTTTTTGAAGTTTTTACAGTTTATATATAAAAGATTTAATTTAATAATGTTACTGTTCTTAACATATGTTATTTTTATTGTTCATTACTACTCTTGTTGTTTATTTAGTTCCTTGTTTCCTTTCCTCGCCGAGCTATTTTTCCCTGTTGGAGCCCTTGGGCTTATAGCATCCTGCTTTTCCAACTCGGGTTGTAGCTTAGCAAGTAATAATAATGAAAGTGCATAATGATGCTGGCCTACAATGTGAGAGAATTTTACAATGTCTCTATTTTAAAATTGGATGCTTTCACAATCTGTGAAAGTAAACCGGTTTATGCCAATAACTAAAAATAAAATAAAACAAGTCTTGTGAAATAAAAAAAAACAATAGGAAACCTTAACGTATCAAGGAAAAAAACTAATAGGAAATCTTAAACGAATCAAGAAAAAAACTAAAAGGAAATCTTAAACGAATCAAGGGAAAAAAAACTAATAGGAAATCTTAAACGAATCAAGGGAAAAAAACTAATGGGAAATCTTAAAGGAATCAAGGAAAAAAAAAAAACTAATAGGAAATCTTAGACGAACCAAATAACAAATGATCATAACAAGTCATAAAAGCAAATACTGTATATTAAATAAATATCTATAGTCAATTTTTTTTAGCGAGGCAAATTTTTCGACTCGCAGCGGTTTCCTTTCAGCTCGGAAAAGTTTCCTGATCGCTGATTGGTTGGACAAGAAAATTCTAACCAATCAGCGATCAGGAAACTTTTAAGAGCTAAAAGGGCACCCCTGCGAGTCGGTGCAAATTTGCCTCGCTAAAAAAAATGGACTATAGACATTATTACACAAGTCTTTCACCTGCACTGCATGGTCTTTCAAGGCCAATCTATACGTGAAAATTTTCTTAGCCCGTTATTACATCTTTTTCTCTTCCTTCCCCGCTTCTTTTAAAGTATCTAGGGACCCATTCTATCATTCCTAATGTCCATCTATTATGAGGTGTGGTTGCGTCATTTACCCAGCCTCCAAGATTTTCAAGGGGGTTATATGGCAACAGGTTCTAGCTATACTTATTGGTCACCTATATAAGTACTGTCAAGACAAAATGATGCTTGGCTTCACTAACTTAACGACCAAGAAACTTATTAACTTAATCATAATGGCCACTTATAAAATTCTGGAACCCTATTGAACCCTATGGACATGAGTCATGGTATGACAATGAAACAATCTCCGATAGATTTAGTAGATTTGAGAACAATGCCCTAAGAAGGATATTGGGAGTTAAATGGCAGGAAAGGATTAGAAATTAATTTATAAGAGAGATTACTCGAGTGCCATATGTGGATGAGATCATGATGAGGGGTATTATTATTATTAGTATTATTACTAGCCAAGCTACAACCCTAGTTGGAAAAGCAAGATGCCATAAGCCCAAGGGCTCCAACAGGGAAAAATAGCCCAATGAGGAAAGGTAATAAGGAAATAAATAAATGATGAGAATAAATTAACAATATATCATTCTAAAAACAGTAACAGCGTCAAAACAGATATGTCCTATATAAACTATTAACAACGTCAAAAACAGATATGTTATATATAAACTATAAAAAGACTAGATGGAGATTGTTTGGACCCGGGCCTACATGGCTGAGGATCATGAAGCGCGAAGTAGGAGATGATGAATGGAGAGGTATTGAATTAAAAGCTCAAGATAGAGACGACTGGCGAAATGTAACCGAGGCCCTTTGCGCTAATATGCGTAGGAGGAAATGATGATGATGATTGAGGCCCTAGCCTGTCCCTATGACCTATGTTTAAGAAAACTTGAACCTAATCCACGAGAACATGATCACATATTATTCTGACAAAATGCAGCTCTATTTTTGCCGAGATAAAGATTTAAAAAGATTTTCCAGCGTATTCCTACATAAAAGCGTTGGTGGGCTATTGGAAACGTCTCTGCCTGGTGTGATCACCAGGGGTTCGAGCCACGCTCAAGCTCGATAGTTTCTTGTAGTGTCTGCAACCTCACCATCCTTGTGAGCTAAGGATGGGAGGCTTGGGGGTGCCTCTAGGTATATCTGCTGAGTCATCAGCAGCCATTGCCTGGCCCTCGTTGGTCCTAGCTTGGAGGGAGAAGGGGCTTGGGCGCCGATCATATTCATATAAGGTCAGTCTCTGGGACATTGTCCTGCTAGGTAGGGCATTGTCACTGTCTCTCGCCTCTGCCATTTATTCCTGCTGTTACCAAGTTGTGGAATGATCTTCCTAAACGGGTAGTTGAATCAGTAGAACTTCAAAAGTTCAAAGTTGGAGCAAATGTTTTTATGTTGACTAGGCAGACATGAGTCTTTTTATAGTTTATACATGATATATCTGTTTTTGACGTTAATAGTTTATATAGGACATATCTGTTTTGACGCAGTTACTGTTTTTAGAATGATTTATTGTTAATTTGTTCTCATCATTTAATTATTTCCTTATTTCCTTTCCTCACTGGGCTATTTTTCTCTATTGGAGCCCTTGGCCTTATAGCATCTTGCTTTTCCAACCAGGGTTGTAGCTTGGCTAGTAATAGTAATAATAATAATAATAATAATTCATGAGTGGCTTTTAAATCTTCAAATCTTGTACTGTACAGGAACTAAAATTTGAACAAACTTGAATGTACAATGAACAAGAAATATTTCACTATAGTAAAACCAATCTGTCGTGGCCGCTGAGACGATATCTGACCCAATGTACAGCGTACTCGTGTCAAACTAATTCAACCAATTTAAGGAAAAGAGAACACAGTACTTAGACACAGTCCATCCAATCTGAGTGAAAGTGATAAAGCGTAGCACCTTTATGACAGATGTCGTTCCTTTTTTAATAATCTCACAGGATTAACCGGAGGTGGCTACGATTAACCAGAAGTTAGATCCAGTCTCTCTCTCTCTCTCTCTCTCTCTCTCTCTCTCTCTCTCTCTCTCTCTCTCTCTCTCTCTCTCCCATTTCTATAATGATAATTGAAACCAACGACATTTTTATTTTTTCGAAATTATAATTCCAGGTTATTTGCCAGTTCTATCCTATTGTCATAATAAGACTAGCTGATGGTGAGTTTGAAATGTTGAAGGTCACAAGGATAAATTTATCAGACAAAGAATCAGTGAGCCATATTTACTCCCCAGAATGGTGGATCTTGGAGTATAGAATAGAGTGCTTAAGACTGCATAAGCAATCAAATTTGAACGATTTGAAACTTATCAAACTCGCGGAAACAGTATACACTGTGTACAAGTATTTCACAATGAAGCTGAACAGCGGCCCTTTTACTGATGTAACTAAAGCATGTATCCACACGTTTGAAGCCACTGATGTTACTAAAATAATAGTTCCTCGAATGATCACACAAGAGGTATGTGGAAAACCTAAATTTCAAGAAAGAACAAATTATCATCCTGCTCTCGACGACGTCAACAAATATGTTTGAGAAGAAGTGTGTTAAACTTATATGCACGAAAGGAAATCCCCACCTTCGAAAAAATACTGGTGGAAGGTGGAGAAAACATTACATTCAATGGAGGCAAAGAATCTCTAAGAAAGGTCTACATACATACATACATACATACATACATACTTACATTACTGTGCATACAGAGAGAGAGAGAGAGAGAGAGAGAGAGAGAGAGAGAGAGAGAGAGAGAGAGAGAGTAGATTGACTTTTCCTTTAAGAAATCCTAATCTTATAAGCTGAAAGACCATTGATTGACGGATGTGACCCGAAGACCACAAGTACGGAAATATCGGTAGTGAAAGATAGGTAGCTGACAAGGGCAGAACAATTAAGGGGATTTATAAAGAATTTTCTTTAAATAACTCTTTCAAGCTCACTATAAGCATGGTTTATGCTTAGATGTCATTTTTCGATATATATATATATATATATATATATATATATATATATATATATATATATATATATATATATATATATATATATATATATATATATATATATGTATAAAAGATGTTGATGTTATTTAAGGTGATCTTATTCCAGCAAGTACAGTTGTAAAGAAAGGTTGAGGGAAAATAGGATACTTATCCATGTATTACTGTTAATCTATTAATCTTTCTTTATTGCTGTTTTCAAAGGTTTTCGACTTCTCTAAATAAAGCTTCCCTCAAGGAAAAGTGAACTAAGTGTTTACACTCGGACACGATAAGTTCTGTCAGAGAGCTCTTTTCAGCGGGCACCACCGAATAGTTTGACTATAATCTATGTCTTTTCTGCCAAGGTAGTTCGAGCGAAGCTTGACTTTTAAAATGATTCCAGCGTCTATTCACTATTGGCTTTCCTTAAAACAATTGGTGACTATAGTCGATTCTTTATTGTGAGGCAGATTTGCACCGACTCGCAGGGGTTGGACAAGATCATTCTAACCAATCAGAGAGCAGGAAACTTTTTCGAGCTAAAAGGGCACCGGTGCGAGTCAGTGCAAATGCCCCTCATAATAAAAAAATGAGTATAGGTTACATTATAATGGCCTTATGCCTTATCCCTAAGTGATAGCAAAGAGTTATTATTATTAATACTTGCTAAGCTACAACCCTAGTTTGAAAACTAGGATGCTATGATCCAAAGGGCTCCAGCAGTGAAAATAGCCCAGTGAGGAAAATAAATAAGAAAACAAATATAATAGTGTGCCTGAATGTACCTTTAACAAGAGAGCTTTACCCCAAGACAGTGGAAGACCATGGTGCAGAGGCTTATGGCTCTACCCGAGACTCATTCTGTTATTCTTAATGTCCATCTAGTATTTGCCATTCTCATTATAAGTCCTGCCCATGTCCATTTCTTTTGTTTTACATGTTAGAAAATCCTCTACTTTAGTTTGCTTTCGTATCCATGTCGTTCTTTTTTCTCTCAGTGTTATTCACATCATTATTCTATCTATAGATCTTTCAGTTGCAACTAGCTTTTGTTCTAAGGCTTTAGTAACGCTCCAAGTTTCCGATGCGGTAATACTGGTAGGAACATCTAATTAAATAGTTTTTTTTTTTTTTTCAAGAGAAAGTGGCATTTTCTTTTTCATAATCTCATTTTGTTTACCAAAAGCTCTCCATCCCATGCTTATCCTTCTTTTGATTTAGGCCTCATGTCTTGGGGAAATACGTATATTCATTAACAATCTCTAGAGGTTCGAACATAACCCTTATTTATTGTCTCCTTGCATTTTTATTGAACAATATCTTAGTTTTACTCATATTCGTTTTCAGCCCTACATTTCTGCTTTCTCTATTCAAATGTTCCATCATCTTCAGCAATTCCTCCTATGATTCCCTAAACAGAACCATGTTACCTGCAAATCTTAAAAATTGTTCAGTTATTCTCCATTAATGATAATTCCTACATTTTCTCAATCTAATTATAAAGAAAAACATTCTTCTATGCATGCTGTGAATAATTTAGGAGAGACGGGGTTTCCTGTCTGGTTCCTTTCTCAATCGGAATTTTCTCTCTATCTATATGCAGTTTTAAGATTGCTGTACTTCCCATATTGATATGCTCAAAGTATTCTAACACAAGATTCTTCTATTCCTTGTCTTTGATGGGCTTTCGACAGTTGAAGCTTTGACAGAATCAAAAGCTTTCTCATAGTCTATAAATGCTATACATTTTTGGTTTGTTATACTCTGTTGACTTTTCCATTAGCTGATTAATTACATATGTATATGTATATATACATGTATGTATGTATGTATATACATATGCATACAAGATCAGAACCAAACTATATTTTCTATACTATCCATTAACTTGAACATCTTTAAGTTCTGCAAGTACTTCTTCTCGTCCCCAAAACGGGTGTTATAAAAAATAATGCAAAATCAATTTAATTAGTTATGGGTTAGAAAAGATTTGATTGATGTTTAGATGACGTGGATAAAGAAACGGATCAAGGAAATTTGTCTTATTTCATTAGTCATAACTTGAAATTTAAATCTTACATTCGCGCACCGTAGATGCATTAATCTAATTGGAATTCCTCTGTCTACATACAATATTCTTTAAGATATTGTCTCCTCATAGTTAAAAGAATCTGACTGATATGCATATTTGCTAAGTTTTTGTTGTAGGCTGCTGAATTGTACAGCCACCAGCATGAGTAATCCATAAAAAAGAAAAAAACCGTTAAGAGTAACTGATGAATTGCAGGCACCGGTTTTAGCAAAAAAAAAAAAAAAAAAAAAAAAAAAAAAAAAAAAAAAAAAAAAAAAAAAAAAAGTCGAGAGTAACTGATGAATTGTACACATACAAGCATTAGCAATCTAAAAAGAAAAGAAAAAAAAAATAATCTGGCGCCATATTTACCTGGCCAAACGACCGTTAATTTGCCATTTAATAAAATCGCAGTTTCAGACGACTTTCAGTACATAAAAAAAGAAAAAAAAAAATATCTGGACCAGTCTTCTTGGCAGTATCATTGATATCGGAGTTTCTGTCTAAAAGACTTAATGTTTACCTGATCTTTTCCTCTATTGCTTTGCTCTTTAGTGTGGATATATATGTTTGTTAATTTAGCCTATTATTTAATTAATAGTGTACGCAACCCGTTAAAAAATGACGGTTAAATATTAAATAGATATTCACATACGACACCCCTTTCACCAGCCAGGGTATGACTAGTCCCTCTCCCCATACTCGAGGGATGGGAGAGGAAAGTGTGCCGCTAAAGAAATTTATATATATATATATATATATATATATATATATATATATATATATATATATATATATATATATATATATATCATCTCCCCCACGGATATTGACGCAAAGGGCCTCGGTTAGTCGTCTCTATCTCGAGCTATTAAATCAATACTTCTCCATTCATCATCTCCTACTTCCCGCCTCATAGTCCTCAGCCATGTAGGCCTAGGCCTTCCAACTATATATATAGTCAGACACTTGCGCTTTACTATATAGGGGAGATTACTTTTCTCTATGTTATCTCCTCATTCACAATTGGATAATCTATATGTAAAGTAGCTTCCCATATAAAATGATCGTTCACAATGAATAACATAATGCAAGATCTACACAACTTTCGACTCTTAGATAAGACCTCAACACGAGATACTGCTATAGGAATTTCGGGGGGGGGGGGGGGGGAAGAGGAGAGTTCTAGACACTCCTCAGGTAGGCAACCATACGATGTGCGCCCAGCATTCTGATGTGGTCTTCCTCTTCTCTTTTTATATAACGTCCTTTTTATGATTCTTGTCCGCTTACATACCGTCCGTAGTTTGTTCAGTGTTCGTTTGCAGCCTCGGTCTATTGTGCCTGAACTGGATGACTTTTCTGTTATTCTAATCCTTTTTTTTCCATCAGATGTGAGATAATTAAACCAAGGAAACTGGTTTAGCAACAAGCTGGTCTTTATGGCTGTAATTTACATCCAATTCGTAAACGTTATTAAAGTTATAATAATAATAAACCTCAAATCTTAATCCTACTTAACAGCAAGGGGTCTATTGTACCTGAACTGGATGACTTTACTGTTGTTATTCTATCTTTTTTCCTTCAGATATGAGATAATTAAACGAAGGAAACAGGTTTAGCAACAAGCTGATCTTTATGGCTGTATTTTTCATCCAATTCGTAAAAGTTATAAAAGTTATAATAATAATAAACCTCAAATCTTAAATCCTACTTAACAGCAAGGTTCGACTCTTACATAACAGGCCGGCTTAGACCGATAACACACTACCCTATTAGGTCCACAGCAGCAAATAGAGAAATAATATTTGAAACCAAAAAGTATCCTGAAATTCATTGACAACTTTCAAAACTGCTTAGGGATAATTATATACAAAAAGACAAAGGCAAAGATGATTATATAACGTTATTCCAAAAGCTCGGTTGGCGGAGGCGATTTCAATCAGCGACAAACAGCAAATAAAAAGAAATAATATTTGAAATCAAAAAGTATCTTGAAATTCATTAATGACTTTCAAAACTGCCTACAAATATATTATATAAAAAAAGACAAAAGCAAAGATGTTATATAACGTTATTCCAAAAGCTTGGTTGGCGGAGGCGATTTCAATCAGCGACAAACAAAAGACATTCGACGAGTTGTTGCGTAAGAAGAGCAACTGCTGTGGCCTGTTACTATCCTGTATTGCGATAATTATTGGTTGTTGTTTCCATATAGTTCTATGTATTCTGAAGGAATAGCTTCATACTGAAAAGTGCTTTCAATGATAAGGAGAGATATTATATAAAGAACAAATGTTGATGTTACGAGATAGAAAGAGAACGTTCTGGAAAAATATTTAGTATTCAGATGGGTTACCTTCAACAGAGAGAGAGAGAGAGAGAGAGAGAGAGAGAGAGAGAGAGAGAGAGAGAGAGAGAGAGAGAAGTGACGAAATAACGGGGTTATAGGAAACTAGTGCCATGTCTTATAAAAGGGAGAAAGAGGGGGATCACATTGAGAGAGAGAGAGAGAGAGAGAGAGAGAGAGAGAGAGAGAGAGAGAGAGAAAGAGAGAGAGAGAGAGAGACGTGACATTACTTACGAAATAACGGGGGTATAGAGAACTCGTGCCATAATGTGACTAAGTCTCGCTTTTTCCATGTCTGCCCCATTGCTTTTAGTTGGCAAAATGTCCCGCCATTTTTTTTATAAACATATGAGTTCCGTTAACGTTTGTCCCACCTTTTTTTTGTACTACAAAAACAAAATTGTCCCCATTTTAATGGAATAGTACTGATATTTTGTTAAATTTTGTTATTTCACAAACTAGTAACTTCTATCGTCTTCTCAGACTGCTACAGTACACAATGTAGTGAATTAAAAGAATATTAAAGACTGTAAAGTGTATAAATGTATAAAATGCAGCTGCTCATGTCGGCAGAATTTAGAGCTCAGAAAGTCACCCAAGGTACTATGGTAATATATCATCTCCTGCTACGTCTACTGACGCAAAGGGCCTCGGTTAGATTTTGCCAGTCGTCTCTATCTTACGATTTTACATCATCCTCTACTTCACACTTCATAATCCTCAGCCATGTAGGCTTGGATACTACCACTACAAAGTATGGGGTCTTTTGACTGGCCAGACAATACTACATTGGATCCTTCTCTCTGGTTACGGCTCATTTTCCCTTTGCCTATACACTCACACACCGAATAGTCTGGCCTATTCTTTACATATTCTCCTCTGTCCTCATACACCTGACAACACTGAGATTACCAAACAATTCTTCTTACTGCACTTTAATTGATCAGTGACCACTTTCCTCTTTGTAAGGGTAGAAGAGACTCTTTAGCTATGGTAAGCAGCTCTTCTAGGGGAAGGACACTCCAAAATCAAACCATTGTTCTCTAATCTTGGGTAGTGTCATAGCCTCTGTACCATGGTCTTCCAATGTCTTGGGTTAGAGTTCTCTTGCTTGAGGGTACAATCGGGCACACTGTTCCATCTTATATCTTATTTCTCTTCCCCTTGTTTTGTTAAAGTTTTTATAGTTTATAAAGTGATATTTATTCTAAAATTGTTGCTCTTCTTAAAATATTTTATTTTTCCTTGTTCCCTTTCCTCACTGAGCTATTTTCCCTATTGGAGCCCCTGGGCGCATAGCATCCTGCTTTTCCAACTAGGGTGTTAGCTTAGCAAGTAATAATAATAATAATAATAATAATAATAATAATAATAATAATAATAATAACAACTCTCCTAGTGTCTTGTGGAGCCTAGCTGAACGTTTAGTGAAATATAATCTCCTTTGGGGAGAGCGAAGAGCACGCCCAAACCATCTCCATCTACCCTTTATCATGATCTCATCCCCATATGGCACTCGAGTAATCTCTCTTATAGCTTCATTTCTAATCCTGTCCTGCCATTTCACTCCCAATATTCTTCTGAGGACTTTGTTCTCAAATCTACTAAATCTATTGGATATTGTTTCATTGTTAAACCATGACTCACGTCCATAGAGTAACACCGACCTCACTAAACTGATATATAGTCTCATCTTTATATGTAATTTCAGGCGATTTGATTTCCAAATTTTACTTATATATATATATATATATATATATATATATATATATATATATATATATATATATATATATATGTATGTATATATATATATATATATATATATATATATATATATACACAAGGTCTATAGATTAAGATCTATAGACCTTGTATATACATATGTATATATATTATATATAATTATATATACGTATATAATATATATATAATTATATATATGTATATATATAAATATATATATATATATATATATATATATATATATATATATATATATATATATATATGTGTGTGTGTGTGTGTGTGTGTGTGTGTATGAAATGTCCCGCTTTTACAGAAAAAAAATCTGGTCACGTTAGCCATATCTTATCTCATAAAATGTGAGAGAGCGTGGATCACGTGATGCTTCCCGGGGGGGAGAGAGAGAGAGAGAGAGAGAGAGAGAGAGAGAGAGAGAGAGAGAGAGAGAGAGAGAGAGAGAAACACGTGATGTTTGCTATGGGAGATAGAAGGGGGGGGAGGGAGAACACGTGACGTTCAGTTCCTAACGTATTTCATGTAATGAAGAAGTAGACGTCATGAAGGAATCCTCTCTACATAAAGTACCATTACAAACAATCAATTGTTTCTCATGTTACTATTATTATTATTATTATCATTATCATTATTAAATGCTAAGCTACAACCCTAGTTGGAAAAGCAGAATGCTATAAGCCCAGGGGCCCCAACAGGGAAAATAGCCCAGTGAGGAAAGGAAATAAGGAAAAATAAAATATTTCAAGAATAGTAACAACATTAAAATAAATATTTCTTATATAAACCATAAAAACTTTAACAAAACAAGAAGAAGAGAAACTAGATAGAACAGTGTGCCCGAGTGTACCCTCAAGCAAGAGAACTCTAACCCAAAACAGCGGAAGACCATGGTACAGAGGCTATGGCACTACCCATGAGTAGAGAACAATGGTTTGATTTTGGAGTGTCTTTCTCCTATAAGAGCTGCTCACCATAGCTGAAGAGTCTCTACTACCCTTACCAAGAGGAATGTGGCCACTGAACAATTACAGTGCAATAGTTAACCCCTTGGGTGAAGAAGAATTGTTTGGTAATCTCAGTGTTGTCACACTAAACCAGCATCTATACCCAGCAGAAAGAACATCACGATGTTATTTTCGTTAATTACAAAATAAATTTATCTCTGCTATTAAGGATTCTGTGCGATCGGGTAATTAGGTAATAACTGAAAGGCGAGTTGAATGCAACTAAACGTTATTAAACAATCATTGAGTTTATATAAAAGGACTTGCGAGCAAGAACGTCACAAAAAATCAAACGTGATAAATCTTGTGCTAGTATGATAACACAGGTTGGTCTATTATCAGTGCAGGGAAGATGCATTAATGCAACTAAACTTTATTAAACAATTATCAAGTTTATATACAAGGACTTGCGAGCAAGAACGTCACAAAAAATAAAAAAAAAATAAAACATGTGCTAGCAAGCTTACCCAAGTCGGTCTATTATCAGTGACGAGAAGAGCGAGTGATAAGATAAAATATCAACACCGTTGGAGTGAACGAGTATGTATGAAACACGTGCAGTACAATTCCAAGAAGAAACTGAGGATTTTATAGTTTTCTAATTGCTTCGATAATGTGGATTTAACAATAAACACGCAATATGGTGTGTCTGAAATGTTGAATATCTAGAATGTATATGATAAATTGAACGAATAGGTCCTGCAAAGAGTGGCGTTCCCCTGCAGTATGGGACCAGGAAAGCAGCCTTAAAAGTAAAGTAACTATTCCAAGAGGAAGTGTTGCAAAAGAAAAAATAAGAGTATTAACGATTTCTCTTAACAACAAAGAATTTTATAACAGAGTCATTATTTCGGAAACTACGTACAAAACTGTGTTATCCTTTCTCCTTCTATAATGACAAAATTATCCTTTGAAACAGAGAGGACGTAATTTGGGATTCTGGGAAACCCAATGAGTTTTGGATTCCAAGGTAATCAAGAGTTACAGAATTAAAGAAACAGCTGATGATCCTTGAGATTATTTTTTATAAATCAGAAACTTAGTTATTATATACGTTAATCGACCTAAACAGGGTTGTGGTGGCCTGTTGGTAACGTCCTTGACTGATGATCACCAGACTGAGATTCAAGTTACGCTCAAACTCGTTAGTTCCCTTGGTCACTGAAACCTCACCATCCTTGTGAGCTAAGGATGGGGACTTGGGAGAGCCTATACAGTAGATCTATCTCCGGAGACATCAGCAGCCATTACCAGGCCCTCTTGGATCCTATCTTGGGTGGAGAAGGGGCTTGGGTCCTGATCATATTTAATATGGCCAGTCTCTGAGGCATTGTCCTGCTTGATAGGGCAATGTCACTGTCCCTTGCCTCTGTCATTCATGCGCGGCCTTTTGAACCTTTAATAGTCTACAGGGAGGGCAAGGGCGTATTACCTTACAATGGAGCTGTATGAACAGTTTTCGTGAATCAGAAAACAGACTGTAATTTAACACCGTCCTACAAAATTGTGCAAGGATAACCTTCATAAATAAGCCAATCAAGTATATATAATGATCTAGCTCTCATAAAGATTGAGATTAAGAATTGGCCGGACAACTGTCACATCGTTGCAAAAAATTTGAAGTAATCCTCCTAGTTATAAATTTACAGAACTTTTTTGTGTAGGCATAAAAATCATTCAGATTTAAACAAATATTTTGTATCCTTTAAGTAGATATAACTTGATAGTCAGTTGTATTGATGTCGATCAGATTTACAAGAAGGAAAACAGCTGAAAAATCAGTTGCAAAAAAGGAATCAAGTGTTGCCACAACGAAAAGATTACATTTTTGGGTATCATGTCACCTGTATTACCATAACTTGGATTGCACACATATTTCGATGTCTGACTACTCTCTATTTTAGTTCCTCAGTTGTTTTTTTTTCCATTTTAGGCCTGGGTTTACAGTAACAATATAAGCGGTCTCTCATTTCACTGACCTTTGCTTTTGAAAAAAGTGAAAAAAATATAAAGTAGACCTACTCTGAAAGCGACTAATAAGACTTGGCATTCAATGCCGTCGCCAAAGGCAAGAAGTTTCACCTGAAGTATTCGCGTTTGCCCTTTTTTAAGATGTTCCTTTTATATAAGGAATGTCTACTCTAAAACAAAATATTCCTGTAGCAAAAAATGAAAATATTTTCAACAGCTCTAGTACAAACCAACCTTCAGCATGTGTCATATTACTTGCAAGGTCAGGTGTTTGATTTTTCTCCCTTATCAGTTTACTACTACAAAAAAATAAAAAACATTTATATCATATCTTTATCTATAACGTTAGAACTCCCCTCTCAACCTGCAGTATTATTATGCACCAGCACGACCTCCCTATAAGACAAAGACAACCATCCTGGGTCAGAGTCATTGAAGCCCAGATTGTTGCTAGGTGCTATCTGTACCCCTTGCCCAGTACTGCCTCTTCTAGGGCACCTTCAGCAGACCGCAAGAGAATGTGACAGACCATCTTTCAGCGGTAATGCATTTATGCAGTGGGGTTCGAAGACAACATATCTACATTGAGGACCAGCATACGTAATTACTGTAGATAGGATTGCGCAGCAAAATTGGGACTTGCCCAAGAGCTGCAAAACTGTTCTGAATCTTTTTTCCTCATCACAAAGTACTTCCTGAATTCACCAACTGCTCCTAAATCAGTTTATTAAACTATTTAGCTATTTAAGTACGCCATTACATGGTGGTACTGAGGTAGTAATCAAATAGCATAGTGTTGCAATGAAATCATAATGCAGCGTATCGTCCCCATCATAAATGACGTATAGCATGATGCTACACACGAGTAACACTGAAGTTTCTATAAGAGCTTTCTCTTGCAAGCCTTGTACGAAGCCAAGGATGATAACCCATGGCATTGAGTGACATAAGTCTAATCTTTTTTTTCAATAGATATTTGAAGTTCTTAAGACCTGCATGAACTCGAGCCCAACTCGAAACCAACTCCGGAGTTCAACCTGTTTGAATATTCGAGCACACACTCACTTACAGAAAGTGGAAATGTCTGTCTCTTATCAGAAAGTGGGTTTGTTGACACCCTTGGGCTTATAGCATCCAGCTTTTCCAACCTGGGTTGTATCTTAGCTAATAATAATAATAATAATAATAATAATAATAATAATAATAATAATAATAATAATTCATGCAAATTTATTTGGATCATTTTACTGATGTTTGGTACTCCCAAAATTTCTTAGTTCATTAATAATATAAACTACCTTGAGACTACAGAGAGAATGAAACTAGTTTTTTTGATTTGGAATTGAAGGAGTTGTAATTTTGTCTTCGCTCTTTGGACGCCATTAAGGTATTGTTTACTCGTTATAAACTATGTCATGAGAAGAGATGAACAGTATATTGGGAGGAGAGTGATGGAAATGGAGGTACAGGGAACGAGAAGGAGAGGGAGATCAAAGCGAAGGTGGATGGACTGTATCAAGGATGACCTTCGATCATAGGGATTAACCGGTGATGGAGTGTGGGACAGAGGTAGATGGAGAACGCTGGCCAGAAACATGGACCCCACATAGAAGTGGGAAAAGATACAGACTAAGAAGAAGAAGAAGAAGAAGAAAGAGTTGTATATATCCCT
>NC_090732.1:162775960-162780960 GCF_036898095.1 Palaemon carinicauda | reverse complement strand
AGTTAGAAACAAAAGGCTGAATCTTTAATTAGTTACAAACAAAAGGCTGAATCTCTTAATCATTTACAAAAGGCTGAATCTCTAATTAGTTAGAAACCAAAGGCTGAATCGCTAATTGGTTACAAAATAAAAGGTTGAATCTCTAATTAGTTACAAACCAAAGGCTGAATCTCTAAATAGTTACAAAATAAAGGCTGAATCTCTAAATAGTTAGAAACCAAAGGCTGAATCTCTCATTAGTTACAAAATAAAAGGTTGAATCTCTAATTAGTTACAAACAAAGGCTGAATCTTTAATTAGTTAGAAACCAAAGGCTGAATCTCTAATAAGTTACAAAATAAATGGCTGAATCTTTAACTAGTTACAACCCAACGGCTGAATCTCTTAATCAGTTACAAAAGGAAAAATCTCTAATTAGTTAGAAACCAAAGGCTGAATCTAATTAGTTAGAAACCAAAGGCTGAATCTCTAATTAGTTAGAAACCAAAGGCTGAATCTCTAATCAGTTACAAAAGGCTGAATCTCTATTTAGTTAGAAACCAAAGGCTGAATCTCTAATTATTTATAAACCAGAGGCTGAATCTCTAATTAGTAAAGAAACCAAAGGCTGAATCTCTAATTAGTTAGAAACAAAAGCTGAGTCTCTTAAGCAATATGTAAGAAATAGGGCCTCAATATCCCCCGCAATTAGTTTGAGCTGAACACTAGCTTACAGATTCTCAAACAAAGCGTTTGAATCCACTGAAAGATTTTTCAAGGCGTAATTCAAAATCATACCAACGATTCTTTAAAATCTCTTTAAAAGACAAAGCTCGAACAATAAAACAGTATATTTGAATCCAAGGCTGATATTCTCAAAGAAAGCCTTTAAAAAATTTACAAATTTTGCTAAGAATTTTCAAATACTCAGTTTGCAAAATTTAAAAAGAAAAAAAGATACAAAGAAAAAAAATCACTCAGAAGAAGCCTAAAACCAAATCAGGATTTTTCAAACAACACGTCTGAAACCAAAATATTAATTATCATCAATATGATTAAAAAACAGGATAAAGAATTTAAAAAGCAAGGTTGGGGTAGCCTGCTGGAGACGCCTGTCTCGCAATTTGTTGGCCGGGAGTTCGAGCCCCGATCAAAGTCTAAAGTTTCTTTCAGTGTTTGTAACCTCACTGTCCCTGCCAGTTAGGGATGGGGGGAAGCATATAGGTCTACCTGTTGAGTCATCAGCAGCCATTGTCTGGCCCTCCTTAAGCGCTGTTCACATGTATAAATGGTCGGCCACAAAGACATTACCCTATCCCTTGTCTCTGCCACTCATAAGTGACCTTTAAACTCTTAAACAATTTCTTAAAATCCCTAACAAGGCATCTCAACTAAATGGTTTGAAAAAGATTAAAATTATATAATGATCAATTTAAAAACAACATAGAATTCTTGAGAAATTTATTAACAATCTTAGCCAAAATTATTCATTAATTCGTTTGAAACAAAGTTAATGTCAAACTAGCAATACATCTTAACCCAAAACAAACATTCTAGAATGATCACTTTCCGACCATGGCATTATGCTTTAAATCGACACTGAAATGTCTTATATATAAAAAAGACGAAAATACTCAGTCGGACCATGCATGCGTCTTTCAAGCATTATGCTTTAAATCGATATTGAAATTTCTTATATATAAATTGAAGATGATATTCAAACAATTTGGAATCGCAAAAAGAATTCTCATAGGATTCGTTTGACACCCTTGCAATAATAGTTACATAATCAGTTTGAAATCAAATTGAAATTTCTACGAAAATGTTTATGAGCATTCGCTTGAAATCATGACAGAAGTTTCATTCAGTTTATTAAACACCAGAGCAACACTTCTCAGGATTAATTGAAACCAAGTAAGGATCTCTAGCGTCGAACCTTGGCCTCTCAACCATCTCTTAACATAGCTGCCATATTGGTAAATCCGTTCTCAAATAATTAGCTGGAAACTGCAATCAAATTTTCAAATTTTCAAATTCTCAAAATCTTCTGATGGTTTTTATGAATAAAAAAATAAATCGATAATAATTCTTGTTAGGAACATTTACATTACAGGAAAATTCATAATAGCAATCATACTATGGTAAAACAACACGTACATTTACCACTGTGAATTACTGATGAATTACTATAACCCTGCTTGGATGTTCTTAAGAACAAAGAATTTCCCTTATAATGTTACTATATGTGATTATCTTTAAAGATATATATATATATATATATATATATATATATATATATATATATATATATATATATATATATATATATATATATATATACATACATACATACATAACCAGCTATTGAAAAGAATGTTTGCATAACTGCATACATAAATATCACCCAAATATATGAAGACAATCTCTGTAGTCACTTATAACCTCACAAAACTATAGTCAATTCTTTTTAGTGAGGCAGTTTTGTACCGATTCGCCGGGGTGCCCTTTTAGCTCAGAAAAGTTTCCTGATCGCTGATTGGTTGGACGAGATAATTCTAACCAATCAGATAGCAGGAAATTTTTTCCGAGCTAAGAGGGCACCGCTGCGAGTCGGTGCAAATGCGCCTCATTAAATAAAATTGACTATAACGATAAAAATCCGCTTTCAAATAAAAGAATAACTTGCGTAACACCTCAATTATCTTTAAAGCAATACATATAAACAATATATCAAAAAGAATGTTTGTGTAACTGCATACATATATATCCCTCAAATATATTAAGGCAGTATCTGCAGATATCTATAATACCACAAGAATAACGATAAATATGTTTAAAAAAAAAAAAGAAAAAAAAGAATGATAGATACTGTGTTTATTGTTTACATGCAAACAGTAGAAACATCAACCTATTGTTAGAGTTCTCTTGCTTGGGAGTACACTCAAGCACACTATTCACTCAAGTTTCTTTATTTCCTTTCTTTACTGGGCTATTTTCCCTGTTGTATCCCCTTTGGGTTAAATAACCTGCTTTTCCATCTAGGGATATAGATAATAATAATAATAATAATAATAATAATAATAATAATAATAATAATAATGATAATAATAATAACCAGCGGATATAAAAGGAATTTTGAATTTGGAAAGACATAACAAATGCGGAATATTTATTTAATCATAGATTTGGAAATAGATAACCATGTTTATATAAAAACTAAGCGTTTTAATGTACTTAGTTCTTCATTACCATGGAGGGGAACTAATGCCTAATTAAAGCTTTGTAATCTTCTTGATTTAACTAAGGCCTGAAGAATTTTCTCTTTTTTTTTCAAATTTGGGAAAATAAAAAAAAAAGACGGGAAAAAGAAAGTTATAACTCAGTTTATTGGTATAATTTTTTTTCAGTAAAACTTTTGACGTTCGAGTTACCTTAGATCATATTCGAGCTATTGATTATAATAAATGATCTAATTTTGTCAAATCCTTTGCGTAAGCATTGCAAGTTCAAAGTTTGTACTTAGAACTTGGAACATGGAATAAGAATTATTAGGATTCAATGATATAATGCGTAATATTGTACTGTTTATGAGGGCTTGAGATATCTATAAGTGTTTATTTAAAATAGGTGCTCCTGGTAAGGTAAACATATTTCATGAAAGTTAAACAAACTAGAAATTAAAAAGTATGATACTTTACGTCAACATAAAGGGGTTTGTAAAAACTAAAAACTAGAGATAATTCGACAGACAGACACAGCAAAATGTATATCATATAACAAAAGAAAAAATCACCTGAAAATGGAAATACTAAATACATGTTGAAACTTTCGCTTTAAAAACACCGCTATATTAATAACCACTTATTAAGAAGACAAGCTTCATTTTTCAAAATAGAAAGTCCACTTTTCAGAATAGAAGCCCCACTTTTCATTATGCATATTTCACTACTCAATTGATATATATAATTCTTCATGACGGAGTATCCGCTCCTGTATATGGACAATCCACTCCTCATGAGTGATATACCCATCATCGTAATAGATCGTTCACTTTTCATAACAGAAAGCCCATTTTGCATAATGGAAAGTCCACTTTTCATTTGAGAAAGCCCATTCTTCAATTGGTGCAATCTGGTTTTCACTGTATTTAGCTCGTGATTCATTATAGAGAATCCACTCTGCACAATGGGAAGACTATTTCTCAAAATTAAGAGTCCCGATTTCACTCCATAATGCTCTGCTTCCATGCTAACCAGTTCCTCAATCATGGCGAAGAAATCCGTCTTCATAAATGGCAGTTCCATTTCTTTAATTTCAACGACGCTCTTCATGAAAGAGACGCTATTTTTCATAATGAACAACTCCCTTTTCGCCATACACAACTCGTTATTTATAATATTCAGCTCTCTTGCCATAAATATCAAATTTTCCTCCACCAGATCTTGTTTACTTTTCATGAGACACATCTCTCTCTTCATCAACACAAGATCCGCCTTGACGTTCGACAGATCGTTCTTCAAGAAGAAGAGCTCTTTCTTCATTGAGATCTGCTGGTTCCTCAATGAAGAGATTTCACTTCCCAGGATGCAGATATCACATTCCTGCCAAGGGTAGTCATCCATAACTACTTCTCTATTCTAATTCATAATTTGCTCTTTTCTATCTGAAAGGCTCTAAAGCCTCAAAACTCTAGATTTCATTATTGAATTCACAATCTATTTTCTATCTCGGACTCAAAAATCATACCATTGTTCTCTAGTCTTGGGTAGTGCCATAGCATCTGTACTATGGTCTTCCACTGTCTAGGGTTAAGAGTTCTCTTGCTTGATGATACGCTCAGGCACACTGTTCTATCTGTTTTCCTATTTCCTTTATTCACTGGGCTATTTTCCCCGTTGGAGCCCTTGGGTTTATAGCATCCTGTTTTTCCAGTTAGGGTTGTAGCTTAGCTAATAATAATGATAATAATAATAATAATAAAAACAATAATAATAATAATAATAATAATAATAATAATATAG
>NC_090732.1:162768460-162770960 GCF_036898095.1 Palaemon carinicauda | reverse complement strand
GTTTTAATTCTTTCATTCTGCCTTGTTTCTAATATTCTTCTTCTACCAGTTCTTCAGTTGCTGAATCTCCTTTTAATTTGTTGGACAAAAACTTGACGGTCTATTAAATTTCTTATTCCTCCTCTAGATATTAATCTCTGGCACAGTCGTTCAATTAATTCTTTATCGTTTTGCATAAGATTTTTCATAATTCTGACCATTCTTTGCATTCGGATCTTCCCAGACTAATATATTTGTGTTTATTTATGAATTAAAATATCTTCTAGAACCAGCCATAAAATTTTAATTCTTTTATTCATCGCTAAATAGACTCCTTGCTAGTACAGTGGTAACATCTATGCCTAGCATTCGCATGACAGCAAATCGATCCCAGACCGGTGCCATGAGTTTAAGCTGTTTACTGGGGGAGGACAATGCTGTGGTTGGGCACCACAGTGGGTGGTTGGGCTTGCCTGGGTGAAGTTCTGGTGAGCATCTGTTCTAATGAAACTAGAACTGAAACCAGACACTCAACTTATCTTAAGTATTATGATGGAATGACTTGAACAAGCTGGAGTTGCAATTAGATTCAGCGGGAAAAAATACGATCATCGAACTTTTGGTTAATGTAGCTTTCATAATTATTATCATTATTATTATTATCATTATTATTATTATTATTATTATTATTACTTGCTAAGCTACAACCCTAGTTGGAAATGCAGGATGCTATAAGCCCGGGGGCCCTTACAGGGAAAATAGCCCAGTAAGGAAAGGAAACAAAGAAAAATAAAACATTAAAAAAAAAACAATAACAATACCAAAACAAATATTCCCTATATAAACTATAAAAACTTTAACAAAACAAGAGGAAGATAAATTAGATAGTAAAGTGTGCCCGAGTGTACCCTCAAGCAAGAGAACTCTAACCCAAGACAGTGGAAGATGTTATTGGAGTTTCTGGGGGCAACTGGTAACCCTTAATGACGTCCGAAAGCCATTGGAATGCGCTTATAGTAAGATGGATATATACAGCGTGATAAAGATAATGAATCTCCAGGCCGTCTTCAGACATGCATAGCTCATTGCTCGTCTCTTATCATGTGATCTTGCCATTGCCAAAACATAATTTCTGTATTTCTCATCATTCATGTGCTCCAAATGTGAGTGTCACGTGGTTACTTTCCTACCAATTAGTACCAGGACATTTTCAGCTGACAAACACTATGCCATAAAATTGCCATATCTTAAATTGGCTTTTTCTAGCAGAATGATTATTATTGTCAAGTGGTTACTTTCCTACCAATTAGGACAGGGGCCTTCTTTTCAGCTGGAAAACACTAAAAATAGCCATATCTTAAATATCTGACTTTTCCATTAGAATTACTATTATTGTCACATGGTTACATTCGTACAATTAGGTCCGGCACCTTCTTTTCAGCTGACAAACCCTATGTAATAGAATTGCTATATTTTAAATATCTGACTTTTTCTAGTAGAATTATTACTATTGTAACATAGTTACATCATACGATTAGGTGGGGTACCTTCTTTTCAGCAGGCAAATGCTATGTCATAAAATTGCCATATCTTAAATATCTGACTTTTTATAGTCGAAATATTATTATTGTCAAGTGGTTACTTTCCTGCCAAATAGTACTGGGACCTTTTCAGCTGGCAAACACTGTCATAAAATTGCCATATCTTAAATATCTGACTTTTTCTAGTAAAATTATTATTGTGAAGTGGTTACTTTCCTACAAAATAGTAATGGGGCCTTATTTTCAGCTGGCAAACACTATGTCATAAAATTGCCATATCTTAAATATCTGACTTTTTCAAGTAAAAATATCATTATTGGCTCCAAAGCTGGTTTCTGTAGCGGACACATCTGTGCTACAGACACAAGCAAACACACCAATAATCAGTGTTTATTGTATATGTAACACTGTTTTCCTTGACTTAATTACATGGCTTCTATATGACACTAATTTGTTACGCTTTTATGATGTATCTTATGCTCTTATGAGAGATCGTTTTAATACCTTTTTGGGGAGAATTATTTAATCTAGGTTTTCCAACAAATGTTAAACATTTTCAAATACTAGAGATAAAAGCAACATAATTTAGCTCTTATAAAATATCGTTTTTAATATTTGGGGGGGATAATTTTACCTAGATTTTCTGAAAATTTTTTATACATTTCCAGCAACTAGAGAATATAAAAACAACATCATTCAAGGAAGTAAAAACTCTTATCACTATATTCCATACCTCTTAGAGCGGTTCGGGAAAGCTTTTCTATTTTTAATAGAGAAGGATATTTTACTGAAGACATAGATGAAAGTAAATAAGCGTTTATAAAAAATCGCTGGCAAACAATTAGATTTATTCGAAGAAATAATAATAGCTATGTGGCTGTAATGTATTTCTCTTAGAGAAGGGAGAGAGAAAAACAGCAATGATGCATTCATCTCCGTATAACAACTAATATCCTGACGAATATCAAAACTGTGTTCGT
>NC_090732.1:162760960-162765960 GCF_036898095.1 Palaemon carinicauda | reverse complement strand
GATAAAAAAAAACAATATTGAGGATAGTATTAGGAAATATGAGAATTAGAATATTCATATCCCATGAATTATCGATCTTTGGTTCTACAGATTATAGGATTACTTCAAGAGAAGGAAATGCAAATCTTATTATCTTGTCCAGGAAAAAAGTTACAAAACAAATTCACACAATAGAATCATTAAAGAAGGCCAATAAAAATTGCTTTGTGTGTCAAATACACAATTTTTCTCCATTATTCTATTTCCACCAATGAAAATAAATATATTATTGACCTAGCAAAAGAGGCCACTACCTAGGAAACCAAACTTCCACAGAGCACTAAAAGAGTAAAGAGAAACTAATAGTAGTCTACTTGATCCTACTAAAAATAAAAATGCTAATTCTTCATTAAGCAGTATCTTCTGGGGGAAGGACACTCCGAAATCAAACCGTTGTTCTCTAGTCTTTGGTAGTGCCATAGCCTGTGTACCATGGCCTTCCACTGTCTTGGGTTAAAGTTCTCTTGCTTGAGGGTACAGTCGAGCACACTACTCTATCTACTTCTAGGTTTCGGCAGTCGTTTCTATCTTGAGATTTTAAATCAATGATTCTCCATTTCATCATCTACTACACCCTTCATAGTCCTCGGCCATGTAGTCCTGCGTCTTTCAACTCTTCTAGCGCCTTGTGGAGCCCAGTTAAACATTTGGTGAACTTATCTCACTTAGGGAGTACGAAGAGCATGCCCAAACCATCTATCTCCATCTATCCTTCACCATGATCTCATCCACATACGGCACTAGAGTAATGTCTTAATAGACTTATTTCTAATCCTCTCTTGCCATTTAACTCCCAGTATTCTTCTGAGGACATTCATACCCTGTATGAATTTCATTACTAAGAAACTGAATTAGTCAAAGGTTAATTAAATTTAATCATTTCTAATAAAAGTTTCTCCAAGGACGGGCTTCTCAAAAACCAAAAATATGAGATGGTACAAGGTCACATTAATTCAAGGAAATCATCAAGAGATTACAATAAACCGATAACCATCCAAAACAACAACGTTAGTGCCTTGGTCTTTTTATTCTAATGATAGAAGTATATTATCATAATCTACTAATTGGTACCAAGGCATCATTATTGGAAACGCCCCTACCTGGCGATCTGCCGGAATAGAGTTCGAGTCCCTCTCAAATTCGATAGTTTCTTGTAGTGTCTGCAACCTCACCATCCTTGTGAGCAAAGGATGGGGGTCGGGAGAGCCTGTAGGTCTATCTGCTTAGTCATCAGCAGCCATTACCTGGCCTTCCCTGATCCTAGCTTGGGTGAAGAGGGGGCCTGGGCGCTGTTCATATGTATATATGGTCAGTCTCTAGGGCATTATCACTTTCCCTTGACTTTGCCATTCATGAGATACCTTTAAACCTTTTAAAACGGATCAGGGAAAATAATCAAATGCCTAATTAAAAACAAAAGATAATCGGATCATCTACGACGTATGTTTTCGAATAAAAATTTGACATTGAGGATCAAAACTGACCTAAAATTGTAGACAAAAGGAGCTGAATAAAGAAAGGAAATTAAATCTGAAATGGAGTTCTCCGTGTTTACACAGAAAACCGGGGTCAAATTGTTTACTACACGGCATATCAAATAATCCTGATACCCTTGCCCTACAATTTCGGCGAAGGACAAACAACTCCTATTCACAGAGAGCCCACGTCCAATTCTTCGTACTTTTTTTATGCTATTGGTTAACAGTAACTTTCTACCTGTCTAATGAAGAGTCCGAAGGTAAGGGCAACTTATAAGGAAAGTCACAAAGAACCCACGTTCTATTGTTCATACTTTTTTATGCTATTGGTTGACAGAGTTAACTCTCTTCCCGTCCAGTGCAGAGGCAGACGGAACTGGCAACTTACGAGGAGTCATAAACAACCCACGTCCCATCGTTCATACTTTTTTATACTATTGGCTGATAGAGTTAACTTTTTTCCTGTCTAACGCAGAGGCTGAAGGAACTGGTAACTTACAAGGAAAGTCACGAAGAAAATACGTCCAGATGTTCATATTTTCTAGTGCTATTGGTCGAGAGTTAATTTTTTTCCTGTCTAATGCAGTGTTCGAAGGAAATGGCAACTTACTAGGATAGTCACAAAGTAACCACGTCTAATTGTTCGTATTTTTATGCTATTGGTCGACAGAGTAACTTTCTTCCTGTCTAACGCAGAATTATAGTTAATTTTCTGTCTAACGCAGAGTCCCAATGTACTGGTAACTTACAAGGAAAGTCTCAAAGAACAAACGGCCAATTGTTCATATTTTTTATGCTATTGGTTGATAGAGTTAACTTTGTTCCCGTCTAACACAGAGGCAGAAGGAACTGGCAACCTACAAGGAAAGTCACAAAGAACACACGTCTAACTGTTTATATTTTTTGTGCTATTAGTTGACAGAATTAACTTTTTCCCGTCTAACGCAGAGGCAGAAGGAAGTGGAAACTTATTATTGATCATCTGATTAACAGATTTTTTTTTTAATGTAGAGCTCGACGGGAGAGGCAACCAACTGGCCTTGTATAAGCATGCTCGATGAAGACCAGAAATATACGGAGGACGGAAATAGGCGTTGGGATCCACACCAAGGGAGACACAACCCTAATCATGAAGACAGATTATGTACAACTAAACAAAAAGGAGGAGAATTACAAAAGATTTGCTATTGTTGATAGGTTAAAACCAGTAAATATTTTCCTCAGTGCTTATAATTCATTTACGGACTAGATAAAAGCATAAGATAAGACATAATGCAATATTTTCGTTTATTGGTATGAAAGATTCATTTTAATGATGCTAATGTTCCTAAAATATTTTATTTATTTCATTATTTCCTTTCCTCACTGAGCTATTAACCCTGTTGGAGCCCTTGAGCTTATAGCATCCTTCTTTTCCAACTAGTTGTAGCTTACCTAATAATAATAATAATAATAATAATAATAATAATGACTTAAGGCATGCACGGATGTCCGAATCAAAGTTATGGTGACTAGAATATTTATACGTAAATTAGACCTCAAGAAACAGAAACCATAAATTTCAAAAAGATATGTGAAACTATATTTTAGGTATTTTAGGAAAATGCAAACACCGTTCAGAACCTTTCGGTTTTTTAATTCTCTAAAAATATTTTAATTGGTTTTGTATGTTAAAAGTTGGAATACAGCAGCACGGGCTCTTGACACAAAAGGGTACTAGTGGTAAAGTGTTAAAGGTTGTAAGAGGCCTCGCGTTGACTTTGATATACTGACTGGCTCTTTGCAGAGACTCACTCTCTCTCTCTCTCTCTCTCTCTCTCTCTCTCTCTCTCTCTCTCTCTCTCTCTCTCTCTCTCTCTCTCTCGCTTTAACATCAGGGATGGATGATTGTACAAAATAAGACCCTCATTTCAAACTCTCTCTCTCTCTCTCTCTCTCTCTCTCTCTCTTTAACATCAGGGATGGATAATGGTACAAGATAAGACCTCATTTCTCTCTCTCTCTCTCTCTCTCTCTCTCTCTCTCTCTCTCTCTCTCTCTCTCTCTCTCTCTCTCTCTCTCAAAGTGAGACACCAGAAGGAAAGAAAGAGCAACGTTGACTCTCTCTCTCTCTCTCTCTCTCTCTCTCTCTCTCTCTCTCTCTCTCTCTCTCTTTAACATCAGGGATGAATAATGGTACAAAATAAGACCCTCATTTCAAACACATGTTTAGTAAACACATACAGATTACAAGATAATGCATTATGTAACAACACAGTAACACGTGCACATAGTACTTTTATATGTGCCGTTGACTCTCTCTCTCTCTCTCTCTCTCTCTCTCTCTCTCTCTCTCTCTCTCTCTCTCTCTCTCTCTCTCTGAAAGTGAGACAAAAGAAGTAAAAGAGCAAAGGTTTATCTTGATCTGATAATCCATTGTTATTTTCTTATTGTTGGTAGAATCAGCAGAATTCAGTCTCGTGCTTCAGATGCATGATTGCATTTTTCCAAAGATTTAACAAGATTTTTTTTTTCTGTGTATTCACCAGGTTAGTTAACATAAGAAAAAATCAACGCACATTATGAATAACCTTTGAAGACTGTAGACTTTATAAATGCCAATTATGGGGACGGAAACTAATCTAATTTTCCAAAATCATGGAACAAAGAGCAAAAGTGAGCACAATACTGTTGTGCAGTGCTATGTATGTGCCACATATTGCAATGAATGAATTAATACAATTTGTACGAATAAAGTAATTCTAAATTCCATAGATTATTATTATTATTATTATTATTATTATTATTACTTGCTAAGCTGCAACCCTAGTTGGAAAAGAAGGATGCTACTGTATAAACCCAGGGGCCCCCCAAAAAAAGTAGCCCAGTGAATAAAGGAAACAAGGAAAAATTAAATATTTTAAGAACAGTAACATTAAAATAAATATTTCTTATATAAACTATAAAAACTTTAACAAAACAAGAGGAAGAGAAATTGGTGCTCTCGAGTGTACCCTTAAGCAAGAGAACTCTACCCCATGACAGTGGAAGACCAGGGCACAGAGGCTATGGCACTACCCAAGACTAGAGAACAATGGTTTGATTTTGGAGTGTCCTCCTCCTAGAAGAGCTGCTTACCATAGCTAAAGAGTCTCTTCTACCCTTAGCAAGAGGAAAGTGGCCACTGAGCAATTAAAGTGCAGTAGATATTGCTATAACTGAATTATGGTAAATACTGATAAATAACTCACTAATTGGAAACGTCCCTGCCTGACAATCTGTTAAACGGGAGTTAGAGACCCACTCAAGTTCGATAGTTTCTAGTAGTGTCTGCAACCTCACCATACTTGTGAGACTTGGGGAGCCTATAGGTCTACCTGTTGAGTCACCAGCAGCCACTACCTAGCCCTTCCTGGTCCTAGTTTGAGGGGAGGGGGCTTGGCCGCATATATGTAGATAAGGACAGTCTCTAGTCTAGGGCATTGCCCAGTCTCTTGCCTCTAT
>NC_090732.1:162753460-162755960 GCF_036898095.1 Palaemon carinicauda | reverse complement strand
AAGGAAGGTTCCATTGGACGCCGGGCCAACAGAAAACGGGGATAGGAAGGTTCCACTGGATTGCCCGGTCAACAGGAAACGAGTTCTGAGGCTAAAATTAATGGTTACTGAATGGAGTCAAACATGGACTATCCCCTGGAGGTAACAGAGAACACTAACTTTTTTAACCACTGAGACGGTGGTGTCAAAACACAAGAGTACGAAAGTACGATGTTAAATGCACGGCACTTTAGTCTCTTCGATGCACGTAAACTCGGAGTGATAGGAAATAAAATATTAAAAAAGTAGTTTTGCTACCACAGATAACTTTGAAAGATTACGTAATATTTTTGTTACAATGGTTGTTTGGATTCAATCTCTTTATTAGGAAAATGAGTGTGAAAACAATATAATCATGTATGTTTCTGTATTCTTTTAAATACTGATTACGTACTGGGATAACTTTCGTAATCAAGATACTTAATTTTCTATAGATACTGAATTTCACTGAGTTATTGAAAACATATAATCACATAATACTCAAGACATTCATAGTTCCTTCGCTACAACTGATACTGTAATAATAATAATAATATTATTATCATTATTATTATTACTAGCTAAGGTATAACCCTAGTTGGAAAAGCAAGTTGCTATAAGCCCAAGGGCTCCAACATGGAAAAATAGCCCAGTGAGGAAAAGAAATAAAGAAATAAATAAACGACGAGAAAAAATTAACAATAAATTATTCTAAAAACAGTAACATCAAAACAGATATGTTATATATAAACTATAAAATGGCTTATGTCAGCCTGTTCAACATAACATTTGCCGCAAGTATGAACTTTTGAAGTTCTACTGATTCAACTACCCGATTAGGAAGATCATTCCACAACTTGCTCACAGCTGGAATAAAGCTTCTAGAATACTGTGTAGTATAATAATAATAATAATAATAATAATAATAATAATAATAATAATAACATAGAAAACACAAAATCAAAAAGAATAAATAAACAACATATTGCATTTCTCAACCAATTTTCCCTTTCGCCTGCAACAGATCAACTCCCAAGTTGATCCGAGTGAAATTCCCTCAACCATATGGTGTCTAAAGATACAGTATATCGCAAATCAATAATTTCAAACACGACCCCGTTCAAGAAATTCAGATTCAAAGCCTCAAAAGATATTTTACTTTCAACCGGCACTTTGCCTTTTCCCCCACCAAAAAAAAAAAAAAAAATAAAAAAAAAATTAAAAAAAACGGGCATGAAAAGTTGTGATAAGCTACTATCCCCCTTATGGACGAGGTACTTCAAGGCTATTTTCATCATTTCAAATATCAAGTTTCAAATTATTATCGGCGTTATGAATAATAGGAGCATGGGCTACGTTTTATGCTCCGGTTGTGCTTGCCCGTGGAAAGTTCAGATTCGTATCTCATTTCCTCCTGATTTCATATATATATATATATATATATATATATATATATATATATATATATATATACATATATATATATATATATATATATATATATATATATATATATATATATATACATATATATATATATTTATATGTATATATATATATATATATATATATATATATATATACACATACATATATATATACATACATATATATATACACATACATATATATATACATACATATATATATACACATACATATATATATATACATATATATATATATATATATATATATATATATATATATATTTATATATATATATATATATATATATATGTACATATATATTTATATATGTATATATATGTATATGTATATATATACATAAATATACACATACACACACACACACACACACATATATATATATATATATATATATATATATATATATATATATATATATATATATATATTGTAAAAGCACATGAAGCTTCATCTTTCTTTCTCAGGAAACCAGGAAACACTTTTCCTGTTTTTTTTTAGTTTTTAGATTTCTTCTAAGTTTCGTTAATATGAATACACTACCATTACATAAGGAAAATCATTTTCTTCGTAATGATACCCTGACGAAAGCCATTAGTTGTTAACTGAAACAGCTGTCAGCAAAAAGATGAATAAATGCAGCAGTACTTTAACACAAGGAAAAATACAGAACGCTAGATAAGTGTTTTCCTAAAAGAGCTCACGCCCCAAATGCATTAGCATTTAATAATTGCCCAAGAGGACGATAAACTCTTAGGGGGAAAAACATGAATAATTCTAAAGCAATTCCAACCACTAAACCACAAAAGGAAGTAAGAAACGTTAAAATATATGAATCAGAGACGAAAATAACATTGGGAGAACATTATTATTATTATTTTTGTTATTATTATTATTATTATTACTAACTAAGCTACAACCCTAGTAGGAAAAGCAAGATGCTATAAACCCAAGGGCTCCAATAGGGAAAAATAGCTCAGTGAGGAAAGGAAATAAAGAAATAAATAAATGATGAGAATAAATTAACAATAAA
>NC_090732.1:162728460-162750960 GCF_036898095.1 Palaemon carinicauda | reverse complement strand
ATGATTTAACTCGTCAAAATTACTATTTTTTCCTTTTTTGTCTAATGTGAAAGTTTCTCATAGTCCCTGTTAGCTATCAATTTACCTGTCGGCATAAATATAGCCTCAGGATTGTCTGTCCGTTTGCCTCATCATCGAACAAAGGCATCGGCAACTTGCATTACTATTAACATTCTTCAGAATGAAAGGGCAAACTGTATCCATGACAGAGACGGTCATAACTGCGCGTTTACCGACCTTTCCTTCTCAAGATGCAGCAAGCCGTTTTCTTGAATGGCTTCTGGAGATGTACAGTAGATGAAGGAAGAATTAGAATTTCTTATTCTTCCAATAAATGCTATTCTTCGACTTCCTTAAAGCTTTTGAGGGCTACGGCTGACAATGTTTCAGTGCAAAAGACAAAGACTTTATGAGATATTGCTAAGCCTGACAATGGTTGGGTGCAAAGGACAGATTTTCTGAGGTATGGCTAAGCCTGACAATGGTTTGGTGCAGAGGACAGAGATTTTCTGAGGTATATAAGACTGACAATGTTTCAGTGCAGAGGACAAAGATCTTCTGAAGTATGGCTAAGCCTGACAAAGGTTCGGTGCAAAGGAAAAAGACTTTGAGATTTTTCTAAGCCTGACAATGGTTCGGTGCAAAGGACAGATTTTCTGAGGTATGGCTAAGCCTGACAATGGTTTGGTGCAGAGGACAGAGATTTTCTGAGGTATATAAGACTGGCAACGTTTCGGTGTAGAGGATAAAGTTCTTCTGAGGTATGGCTAAGCCTGACAATGTTTCGCCGCAGAAGACACGGTTCCTGTGTACTATTCTCTTTCCATGTCCAAACCATCTCAGTGTTTTAATCCAGCTAATTCAATTAGCTTTTACTCCATTACAATTCTCCTTCCATTCTGAACGTGTAGTTCATACAACCTAATTGCCACACTATCTTTTCCTTACATATCTAGCACCTACCCTGCCTCTTCATAAAAAGGATAACGCCAAAATATTGTACGGTTTTCCAATCCATCCTAACCTTAAAATAACTCTTGCTCAATGTCTATAGCAGTGTCATTACTTCTTTTATACCTCGATCACTTCAAGGACTCCACTTATTCTAACAACTCATGCTACACTTAAGTCCAAATTTCTGTATGAACCAAACAATTGAACTTCAATGTCATTCTTCCTCCATCTATCATGGATCTCTTTAGTGTCCTGTCTTTCATCCACTCTCTTAATGCTGACATTCACTTGTAACTTTCTCCTCTAGCCTGCAATCAGCTCCGAATTACCTTACTACCTTCACTCCTCACTTTAGTCTGTTAGCTTTTCCGAAATTAATTTGTATCATTTTGCCTTATATAATTTTGTAAATGTGCCTTAAATAATTTCTAAGATTCAATTTACTGAGGTCTATTTCAACAAAACCAGTTATAAGAATACAAATACTTAAGGATCAATTTTCCTTACACAGCGGTTCCTTGTACTTCTACGAGACTTTCACATACACTGCATATTCTCAACATTCTACTAAGTACAATTGGATACAGAAGTCACTGACACACCTTGCTCTGAGGAAATGCAACCCTGTCACACCAGTACTGAGCGGAGAGTTCCCGATGAAATCTCTCACTACAATTATCTGCATGGTTACTCACCGCGCAGTAAGGGTGTAACAGGGTCCATTTTCTCACAGCGAGGTGTGTCAGAAATTCCTAAGTCCAACTTAACATCTCAATGCATGCAAAGCCCACACACATTTGTTTCCAAATGTCACCAGAATAAATTATTATACGAAAAACAAAATAATTCAAAGATATTTGTAATGAAGGAGACTTTAGAATTTGAAGTCACCTTCATCCACTATAGGACTTAGTGTCGAGCCCTCAACAAGAGTCAAATGGTATTTTCAAAGGAGTCTTTACTGAATCATAAGTTTTTAATACTGTTTATAATTTTCTAAATATCAAAACATGCATCTTGACGTTAAATTTACTTGCATGTTAGAGTCTATGATCAGATACAAAGCCAAAATTCTTCCATTAAGAGAGATAGCAAGGGATTACTTTCTACTGTAAAAAGGACACAAAGGATAATTATAACTAGAAACAATAACAACAACCAACGCAGCCATTTCTAGTCCACTGCAGGACAAAGACCTCAGACATGTCCTAAGGCCTGTCTGAGGTTTGGACATATTCATCACCACGCTGACTACCACGGATATGTTATGGTGGAAGATTTCGTGTGATCGATCTCAGCAAATCGACCTAGTATGGGTGTCCCTGACTAGAACAGCTTTGCTCATCATGGCGATACGCAAATCCTTTCACCACGTAAGGTGTCTCCACTCAGAAAGTGATATTTACAGATATAAAAACATAAATGAGTAAATAAGCAAAATACGGAACAGATTGAAGTAGGAAGCAAAGATTCAGAGCTCACCACCAAAAAAAAAAGGAAGATTAAGAAATATTGAGAAATGAAAGGATACAAAAAATCAATTATTACTATACAACTTCGAACGATATAGCTTCCATTTACTACTTCTTCCCCACCGTTATCCCTGGTGGCCGATGCGGTAACGTCCCGGCCAGGTGAAAGCCAGACTGGGGTTCGAGTCCCGCTCAAACGCGTTAGCTCCTTTGATCGCTACAATCTCGCCATCCTTGTGAGCTAAGGATAGGGGGTTTGGGGGAGCATATAGGTCTATCTGCTGAGTCCTCAGCAGCCATTGTCTGGCCTTCCTTGGTTCTAGCTTGGGTGAAGAGGGGGCTTTGCGCTGATCATATGTGTATATGGTCAGTCTCTAGGGTATTGTTCTCCATGACAGGGCAATGTCACTATCCCTTGCCTCTGCCATTCATAAGCAGCCTTTAAGGAGTCGGTTGCCTGATGCGCCCTCTCTAATGTATTCCATCAAAGGCATCCTCTTCCACCAAACCTTTTCTCTCCATATCATCCTTCACCTTATCTCGACATCTAAATATCTGCCTCCATCTCGATCTTCTCCTTCTAAGAGTTCCACCTAAGCCTTCCTCACTCCCTCCCCACCATCCATCCATCCATCCATATAAGGGTAACTGTAAATAAACGTGTGAAACGCTCTTTCGGGTATGCAACCATAAAATAGAGCAATAAATTTTAAGATTATGGGATAAGCAACAAGCTGTGAAGATGACAAATACATTAAAGCTGCCAGGACTTGCACAAATCCAAGGCCACAGGCGTGGTGGTCAAGAACACCGATGAGAACAAAAAGCAAGGACAGTTTAAAGTACAGTGGCTTAATAGCATAGACTTTTTAACAAAGACTTTATAATATCACCTGTGCTCAAATGTCCTTTTTTAAAGCATCCCCTTTCGATGCGAACTTTTATAACGTTTAAAGTTTTGAGATATACTTCTAAACGTGATACTGAATTAAAGTTAACAGATAATTTTATTATTATTATTATTATTATTATTATTATTATTATTATTATTATTATTATTATTATTATTATTATTACTTGCTAAGCTACAACCCTAGTTGGAAAAGCAGAATGCTCTAACCCCATGGGCTCCAACAGGGAAAATAGCCCAGTGAGGAAAGGAAACAAGGAAAAATAGAATATTTTAAGAACAGTAACAACATTGAAATCAATATTTCCTAAATAAACTATGATTTTCTTCTGTAAACAATATTGCTATACCAAAAAATATATATAAAACAAATTTTTTAAAAGTCTTTATTCATAAAAAAAAAAAAATAGGTTAGCTTCATCGTGAAAAAGACTGATTACATTTCACGATCCTAGATACCCAATGGATTCCAGTATACCCACTCCATAAAACCCACTACACAACCCTTACCAATCAGCAGGTGTTCATGATTTGCAATTATCTTTCACAGTTGTCTTCATCATAAGGTTTTTTTCGCGTAAGAACTAACAGGAAAAAAGACGACGTGTTAACAGCTGACATAATAATAACTTGACATACTTTTTACTGGCTTTATACACTATCGCAAAGAGGATTGTAGATCATTATCTCCTACTGGAAACGTCCCTGTCTTGCGATCTGTTAGACTGGGGTTCAAGACCTACGCAACCTGCAAACATCACAAAAATATGGTGACATAAGGATGGGGTTTTGGGGGCAAAATATCGGTCTACCTGCTGAGCCATTATCAGCCATTGCCTAGCCCTCCCTGGGAGTTGCTTGGGTGCAGGAAGGGTTGAGTACTGATCAAACGTCTATATGGTCAATCTCTAAAGCACTGTCACTGACCCTTGCCTCTGCCATTCATGAGCGACCTTTAAACCTTTAAAATCCAAAAATCAATATCTGGAAACTTGCAGCAGACCTTAATAATAATAATAATAATAATAATAATAATAATAATAATAATAATAATAATAATAATAATAATAATAGTAATAATAAAGAATAAAATAATAATAATAGTAATAATAAAGAATAAAATAATAATAATAACAACAACAACAACAACAACAACAACAACAACAACAACAACAACAACAATAATAATAATAATAATAATAATAATAATAATAAGTCTTCTGGAAGCTTTTTTAAACGTTATAGATGCATTCTGAGCAATGATCATTCCGTAAATTTTAGCCTTCTGGAAGCGTCATTAGTTTCATGCAAGCGGAAAATGGTCGAAATAATGCGGTAAAAGGCAACAGAGTGAGTGATATAAGAAGGGCATCACGCAGCAAAATTTAGTATTAAAGTAAGAGGCCAAAGTTAAACTGATAGTTTTCAAGTACAGATTTTGAAAAAAAATAGTATGAAAATTAAATTTCATATTATTATTATTATTATTATTATTATTATTATTATTATTATTATTATTATTATTATTATTATTATTATTATTATTATTACTTTCTAAGCTACAACCCTATTTGAAAAGAGCAAGATGCTATAAGCCCAATGGCTCCAACAGGGAAACATTGCCGAGTGAGGGAAGGAAGTAAATAAACTACAAGAGAAGAAATTAAACAATTAAAACAATCAACCAATTCCTGTCACCTTATCGGATTCAGAGATGGCTTTGTCACTGGCTTTATACACATTAACTACTGTAGAAGTACTGTAAATTACAAGTAGAATCTCAAAATTAATACTATCAGTAGTAATAGTGGCAGTAGTAGCCAAAATAACTATCAATGACAAGAGCGGTGGTAGCTCGTGTCTTTATCACATTAAATTTTTATTTAGTCTTCAATAACTGGGCCTTATCATGTTTTTTTCTTAAGCTTATTATTTAGGTTAAGATCAATGTTTGGACTATAATAATAATAATAATAATAATAATAATAATAATAAATAAATAAATAAATAGATAACATATAATAATAACAATAATAATCATAACATATAATAATAACTAACAATAAAAACAACCACAACAACAACAGCAATAATAATAATAATAATAACAATAATAATAATAATAATAATAATAATAATAATAATAATAATAATAATAATAATCTACGCCTAATTTCTTTTAACAATTTCTTATTGTTTTTTTTTTTTTTTTTTTTTTTTTTTTTTTTTTTTTTTTTTTTTTTTTTTTTTTTTTTTTTTTTTACGATTCTGTAACATATAAACGATCATCTATTGTCCATAACTACAATTACGTTCATATGCGCACGTTTGCTTTGTGATCCTAATTTCAAACGTGCTTCACTGTGCGTTTTCATGGCTTATATCGAGCCAATGTTGCAACGTCCTTTGCAACAAAGGCAAGATAGCACTAAACCTTGCGTTAGTCTACTGCTGACCAGCAGATGCCAGAGGGTTACTCGGTATTGCAAACATGTTGCAACTCTGTCCGCTCAAGTGGAAGATGCAATGTGAGGCTTAAATGTTGAGAGGAACCCACGTTTACTAGAGCAAAAATACACACAGTGTATATATATATATATATATATATATATATATATATATATATATATATATATATATATATATATACACACACATATATATATATATAAATTATATATATACACACATATATATATATATATATAAATTATATATACACACACACACATATATATATATACACACACACACACACACATATATATATATATATATATATATATATATATATATATATATACTGTCATATACATTGTGTATATATATATATATATATATATATATATATATATATATATATATATATATATATATATATATATATACTGTCATATACATTGTGTGTATATATATATATATATATATATATATATATATATATATATATATATATATATATATATATATATACATATATATATGTGTGCGTGTATTGAGAATGGCAGATAATAATTGGACATTAAGAATAACAGAATAGGTCCCTTGAGAGTGCAAATGAAGCAGGATAAGGAAGAGAAGACGATGGATTGACGAACTAAGGAAATTTAAGGAGATGGACATCAAGACTAACAGAATAGGTCTCTTGAGACTGCAAAACAGGTAGGGGAAGCAAGAGAAGACGATGGACTGACGAACTAAGGAAATTTTCGGGTATAAACTGGCATGGAGTGACCACAAATAGACGCAAGAGGAAGGTCATGTATATAATGAGAATGACATATAACAGATGAACATTAAGAATAACAATAGGTCCCTTGAGATTGCAAAAGAAGCAAGAGAAGACGATGGATTGACGAAATAAGAAAAATTGAGGGTAAAAACTGGCAAAAACACAGTATAAACTGCCACAAGTGGAAGGACATGCAGTCGACTAGTTACGGCTAAAGATGGATGTATGTAGGCTATGTATGTATGTATGTATGTGCTCCTGAAATATATCTTCACAGCACACAAGGAAATTCTGTCATGGAACAGTACTTGGCGAAAGGAATGTAAAAAAAAAAAAAAAACAGGCAATCAGTCGTGATTATTGCTGTAAGCCGCAAAATTTTACAGTGGTGTCCTAACCACACAAGTCCTAAATTACTTGGAATATGTAGCGCATATGCAAATTTCAGCTCCCTTCAGTAGTAACACCTTGTAAAGTTACTTCAGTTACTTTGTTACTATTCAGACGCCCTTGATTTTTATATACCCCTTTGTGAGTGGGAGTACCTTAACATGGTGAAAGGATTTGTGCATCGCCATGGTCACAAAAGATGTACTAGTCAGGGACACCTATACTAGGTTGGTTTGCTCTGAGCAATCACACAAAAGTCTCCCACCATCACCAATCAGCAGTGGCCAGCGTGGTGATGAAAACTGACCAAACACCAGACATGAATAAAGACATGTCTGAGGCCTTTGTCCTCCAGTGGACTAGAGACAGCTGCATTTGATATTGTATAATCTAATAGTTGAGAAATTGCGACGTAATTATAATGTAACTTATTTTTTAATGTATTTACATCACTTGTTCACATTCAGTGATACCAAAATGTTAATAACTATCATCATCATCATATCCTTCTACGCCTATTGACGCTTAGGGCCTGTTAGATTTATCCTTTTCTCGCTAGGCTATTTTCCCTGTTGGCACCCTTGGGCTTATAGCATCCGGTTATTCCCTTCTAGGGTTGTATCTTAGCAAGTAATAATAATAATTATATATATAAAAAATGTCCCCAGACAATGAAACAAAGGCACTCCAAATTCTGTACAAAAACTGTTTTGTGTAAAAACATTCAATAAGAGACAATTGAAAAACAGTCTAGCAAGGTATACAAATACCTGTCATTACGTTTGACAGGAAAACTGTCAATTTTCAAAGGCCAATTTCTTTCCACGATAAACAAAAAGAAAAAAAAAGAAAAAAAAAGCGAGTCTGGCAAACCTGCTGTATTTTTCTGAATTCGGATCTATTTGTTTGCTTTGCCTTGGTTGCCCTCACGCAAACCATAGCCTATGAAGCCAATATCTAATAGATCCAGAATCCATAGTAATTATTATCATCATCATCATCCTCATCATCATCATCATCATTATCATCATCATCATTATCATCATCATCATCATCATTATTGCAAGCTGGGCTATAACCCTATTTGGAATTATTATTATTATTATTATTATTATTTTTATTACAAGCTAGGCTATAACACTGGTTTTAAAGATTATTATTATTATTATCATTATTATTATTATTAAAAATTAGGCTATAACCCTATTGGGAAAAGCAAGATGCTATAAGACCAATGGCTCCAACAGAGAAAAATAACCCAGTGAGGAAAGGAAACAAGGAAATAAATAAACTACAAGAGAAGAATACACAATAAAAATATATCAACAACAGTAAAAACATTAGATGATATTTCCGCTCCGTCATGAAATAATTTGTTATCGATTGTTTCGACGAATGTGTTTTTGTGTGTGCGTGTGCGTGTGTGCGTGTGTGTGCGTGTGCCAATGTGACAGATGTAACGACAGAACCATGTAATCAGTAACGTTGCTATTTCCTGTTTGATTGAAAATATCTCCTGACAATACTATAAAAATGTCAGTTTTCCAAAATACGCTGAATGTTCACGAAACTGTGATGGCGGAAAACTTCGATTCACAATCAGGCATCTATGCGTAAAGGTTTAAAGGTAACTCATGAATGGTAGAGGCAAGGGACAGGGACATTGCTCTATCAAGCAGAACAATGCCATAGAGACTATGGCAGAGGCAAGTGACAGTGACATTGTCCTATCAAACAGGACAATGCCCTAGAGACTGTGGCAGAGGCAAGGGACAGTGGCATTGCCCTATCAAGCAGGACAATGCCCTAGAGACTATGGCCGAGGCAAGGGACAGTGACATTGCCCTATCAAGCAGAACAATGCCCTAGAGACTATGGCAGAAGCAAGGGACAGTGACATTGCCCTATCAAACAGGACAATGCTCTAGAGACTATGGCAGAGGCGAGGGACAGTGACATTACCATATCAAGCAGAACAATGCCCTAGAGACTATGGCAGAGGCAAGGTACAGTAACATTGCCCTATCAAGCAGGACAATGCCCTAAAGACTATGGCAGAGGCAAGGGACAGTGGCATTGCCCTATCAAGCAGGACAATGCCCTAGAGACTGACCATATTACATGTGATCAGAGCCCAGGCCTCCTCTCCACCCAAACTAGGACCAAGGAGGGACAGGCAATAGCTGATAATGACTCGGCAGATACACCCATAAGTTTCCCAAAAAATCCCCATCCTTATCTCACAAGGATGGTAAGGTTGCAGCGACCAATGGGACCGACGAGTTTGAGCGGGACTCGAACCCCAGTCTGGCCATCACCAGGCAAGGACGCTACCACCAGGCCACCACAACCCTAAGCTTAAAATACAGACGTTTATCAAAATCATGTTCCTGCATTTATCTAAGTTACGTTGTACATTTAGTTTATTAATACGTTAACGAGTGTTTTAAGAATAGAGAAGAAATTCTCTTGGAGAAAAATTACCACTCACTCAAGCGTAGATCCGAGTCAATGACCTTCGATGTCAAGATACCAGAATATTCTAAATCAATCAATCAATCAATCAAGTGTATCGATAAAGATCAAGGTAGAACTTTTATAGTTTATATATGAAAAATTTATTCCAATGTTGATATTGTTCTTAAAATATTCTATTTTAATTATTCATTACTTCTCTTGTAGTTTATTTATTGCCTTGTTTCCTTTCCTCACTGGGATATTTTTCCCGGTGTGAACCCCTGGGTTTATAGCATCACGTTTTTCCAACTAAGGTTGTAGCTTTGATAATAATAATAATAATAATAATAATAATAATAATAATAATAATAAATTATTAATATTATTATTAGAGAGAAAGGGCTTGTTGTGAAAGAAAATAAGGCAAAAAAAAAAAAACGTAGGCTCAGTAATAGGCTAGTTCATTGATGAAGAAAACAGACGCACACAGAGCTTATAAAATGCGCAATAATAAACAAACTTTAAAATGCTTAAAATACCAAAACAAAAACTCTTCGATCGTTTTAATACAGCTTGTCGAAATAACACCCTGTATTCGACACACAATACAAAAGAGAAACGAGTACTTCTTACTTCAAAGAACAATAGGAAGCTAATTACAGTTCAATGGTATAATGAGTGAGGAGAAGACAGGAAGAGAAGTCTCAAGTTTGGCAGCACTAGCCCACTTGGCCTTAACGAGTTATAACCGAACTGAAGAGGAAAAAAGAGACCTTGTGGCACCAATGTTTCTGTGCAATACACCAATAGGCCTAACCTAGAATTACACGTGGCTTCAACACCACGTTTTTTTTTTTTCTTTCATCAATATTTAGCTATCATAAGCTATGATTTATCATTATTCAGTGTGTTTTATTTTCGCAGAAGAGTAACAAGTATTATAAGTTTTGACACGTTATTTTTGGTGATTAATTCATTTATCGTTTTTTTTTTTCTTTTTTTTTTTGACACTGTAAATCATTTGTGACCAAAGACGACTTGTGGAATTGTAAAGATATTTGAACAAATATTGGAAACCAGGGTATGTGACCCGTCAAATATGACTTCTATATATTTAGATATGCACACTCACGCCTCTCCTCTCACATGGTATGACTAGTTCCTCTCTCCCCTATTCGAAGGACGGGGAGCAACAGGAAACAGTAGTTATTCGTCTGGCAATACCGCTGAGCGTGACTAGAAAGATTAATATATATATATATATATATATATATATATATATATATATATATATATATATATATATATATATGTGTGTGTGTGTGTGTGTATATATATATATATATATATATATATATATATATATATATATATATATATATATATATATATATATATATATATATATATACACACACACATGCACTCGGGCACGCTGTTCTGTCATGTTTCTCTTCCTCTTGGTTTGTTAAAGTTTTTATATCTTATATAGGAGATATTTATTTTAATGTTGTTACTCTTCTTGAAAACCTTATTTTTCGTTGTTTCTTTTCCTCACTGGGATATTTTCCCTGTTGGAACCCCTGGGCTTATAGCATCCTGCTTTTCCAACTAGGGTTGTAGTATCATATATATATATATATATATATATATATATATATATATATATATATATATATATGTATGTATATATATACACATAAATATATATATATATATATATATATATATATATATATATATATATATATATATATATATATATATATATATATATAGGCAGTTTCTCTTTAGTATATAAGGGAGATTGTAACAGGCAAAGAATAAAAAAGTAAATTTAAGGAAATAAAAGTGACATTAATGGATAAGGGGAAGGACTTGTTCAGCCTCACACGAGGTTGGAGGGGTCATCTCTATAACATAGGGCAATATTCATTATATAAAGCCTCTTCCACGTATGATACGAGGAGTATAGGAACATAACAAGTCATGTAATTCATGCCTATAAATAATATATCTCTGGAATTTTCCCGGATATGGTCACAGGAGAGAGAGAGAGAGAGAGAGAGAGAGAGAGAGAGAGAGAGAGAGAGAGAGAGAGAGAGAGAATTCGGTAATCATCTAATATTAATATTAATCTTAATAACTATCATTCGCTAACTATAAGGAATATGTAAAAGTAGAGGAAAAAAGGTAAATAAAATATTTTTTTTTCATCACTGTTCCAGAGGTTTTATCTGTGGTTAACTTTGTTTACTATTAACCATTGATTTTCTATAGAACCTTCGATGAAGTTTGTCCTAACGATGAGCAAATGCAAGAAAAAATCTATAAGTAAACACAACCTTTTTTGCTGGACTTCAGTTATAATTAACCAACATTAAACCTTTCCGAGTGGGGATACCTTAAAGTGGTGAAAGGGTTTATGTACCACCAAGTTGAGCAGAACTGTATTAGTCAGGGCCACCCATGCCAGGTTGGTTTGCTGTGAGCGATCAGTCAAAAGCCTCACACCATCACCAAACCGCAGTGGCCAGCGTGGTGATGAAAACCGGTGTGGTGGCAGGGTGGTAGCGTCCTTGTCTGGTGATTTCCAGACTAGGGCTCTAGTTCCTTGGTCGCTACAACCTCACCATCCTTGTGAGCTAAGGATGGGGAGTTTGGGGGAGCCTATAGGTCTATCTGCTGAGTCATCAGCAGCCACTGCCTGGCCCTCCCTGGTCCTAGCTTGGATGGAGGGGGGGGGCGCTGATTATATTTAATAGGGCATTGTCTCGCTTGATAGGGCAATGTCACGGTCCCTTGCCTTTGCCATTCATGAGCGGCCTTTAAACCTTTAAACGCCAGATATGTATAAGGACATGTCGTGAGGCCTTTGTCCTGTAGTGGACTAGAACCGCTGAATTGTTGTTGATTTATAAACCTTATAGCAAACATACAAGAATACATTCCTCTCTGAATACTTTTTAAGTTCTGCTCTCTATAGACTTGTTCTCTATGAATGCTGGTGCGTTTCGTGAAACCATTCAAAACAATAACCTTCCTTTCATCGTCATTTTAGCGTATCAATGCCTAGACTCATTATGTAGGTCTAGACTTATTATGTAGGTCTAGACTCATTATGTAGGTCTAGACTTATTATGTAGGTCTAGAGTTATTCATACTTACTCTTCCATCTTCACGAATAACACTTCGATAAACATCTATCTTAATAACAAAAAAGTAGAATTTTCAGTATGTGACTTCGAATTATGTTCTAAACAAGTTTAATTGCGCATAGATTAGATAATTATGCTGAAGGTTTTAGGCTGAAGAATCTGCTTTGTTCTCCGTTCATTTTTTTGTTTTAGTATATAGCCTATTTAATGGTAAATAATCTCTAGAGAGAGAGAGAGAGAGAGAGAGAGAGAGAGTCGATTTTATATCATCATCTCTTACGCCTATTGACGTAAAGGGCCTCGGTTAGATTTCGCCAGTCATCTCTATCTTGAGCTTTTAAATCAATACTTCTCCAATCGTCCTCTCCTACTTCACGTTTCATAGTCCTCACCTATGTAGGTCTGGGTCTTCCCATTCATCTAGTGCCTTATGGAGCCCAGTTGAAAGTATGGTGAACCAATCTCTTTCGGGGAGTACAAAGAGCATGACCAAACCACCTCCACCTGCCCCTAACCATGATCTCATCCATATATGCCACTTGAGTGATCTCTCGTTTTTATATACAAGCCAAAATCGTTTACAGCACCAACTAAAAGACTAACCAAAGAAAAAACTCAAGACTAACCAAAGAAAAAATTCAAGACTAATCAACATTTAGCATCTAATAGGCAGCAAGATGGAAGAAGCCATCAGGTTCTTGTATCCCAGCAAGCACCGTGACTAACAAAAACATATCCAGCCAGTTTGAGTGAGATATGTGTACAACCACAGTTTTACCTTCAACAGCAAGACACTCACCACAAGACCAGATGGAACTGGTTCAAACTGGATTTGCTTAACGCCTATGCAAATCATGCAGAGGTGGATGACAATTGCAATTTGAAGAACTTTCCTAAGAAAATTTATGGACCGATGTCTGTTACAAACTGACTGAAGAGGAAAGGCCAAAAAGACTTCAAAGGCGAGTTTACACGGTCCAACGGTTCGTCGCACACAGGTCGACACCTTGATTCGACAGACAAATGTTTGAAGCGATGTTCGAACGTGTGAACGGTGTATTTGGTTGTCGAACACGTTCATCGAACGGTTCGAAGAAAGTCTGTTCTCGCCTTACTTTTGAGGGCGGGGCTTCATTGTCCACAAACCTTATGCATTTGCGACTGACTCCACCTCTTTGAAAAGCAGGTTCTACAACCGGGTTCGACGAACCGTTCGACTGTGTAAACCCCGCTTAACGTTCTAAAAGTTAATGGATCTTGCAACAAACCTTAGTACACTGATATAAGAGGGCATGGGTCATATTAAGTCTACGGCATCTCCCCTATATAATAAAGAGCAAGCGTCTGGCTATATACTGCATATCAATATATTTCTTTTCGGTCACGCTCCGTTCACCCCTTCCCTCGGACAGGGGGTTGAGGAAATAGTCACACCCTGTTGAAGGGGGACGTAGGCCTATATACGTGTGCATATCTATCTAAACATACAACCGTCATTTTTGAAGGTTCGCGTACACTAGTAAACGCAAAATTGGTAAAATTAACCGTACAATACCCATAAGGGAAGATTCCATAATATTTCTCCTTTGAGAAGCATCAAGTTTAAATCTACTGTGGGAAATGTCTTCGAAAGAGTTAAAAAAGACACCACAATTAATATAATGTACTGTATATCAACACTAATACACTAAATATGTATTCTCTCTCTCTCTCTCTCTCTCTCTCTCTCTCTCTCTCTCTCTCTCTCTCTCTCTCTCCAATATTTAAAGGCCTATCAACAACAACAAATGCAGCTGTTTCTAGTCCCCTTCAAGACACAGGCCTCAGACACGTCTTTATTCATGTCTGTGGTTTGTCCAGTTTTCATCACCACGCTGGCCATTGCTGATTAGTGATGATGGAGACTTAAGTTGATCACAGCAAACCAACCTAGTAAGGGTGGGTCCTGCCTTGTACAGCTTTGCTGATCATGGCGATACAAAACCCCTTCATTCCGTTAAGGTTATCCCCCACCTAGAAATACACACACACACAATATATATATATATATATATATATATATACTATATATATATATATATATATATATATATATATAATCATATATATATATATATATATATATATATATATATATATATATATACATATATAATTATATATACATATATGTATATATGATTATATATATATAAATATATATGTATATAATTATATATATATATATATATATATATATATATATATATATTATATATATATATATATATATATATATATATATATATATATATATATTACACACACGAGTATATAGCTATTCATTGTGATCAGTATTAAAAATGAATGTTATCAAACTACAGTCAATACGATAAAAGATCCAACAACCAGACTGAATTCCTAAGAGATTAATGTATCCCTGTTGAGTTAACAGTTACTCATGCTCACCACAAAATCTCGAAGGCAATAAAACAGTCATGGCCGGCAGCCGTTACCTCTCCAATCCATCTTACACTTTTGAGAGAGAGAGAGAGAGAGAGAGAGAGAGAGAGAGAGAGAGAGGAGAAGAGAGAGAGCAAAATCCTACATTTCTGTTGATATTTCCTTATCAAAGTCTCTATCTATTACATTAGATCATTACTAAATAGAAAATTATCTTATAATTAGTTTTCTTTATTTAAAGTTACGAAAATCATTCAAACAATGCAATGTTTTCCGTGGCTACATGCAACTATTTACATAGACTTGGCTAAAAACAAATTATAAAGACCCAGATACGGCTTTCTTATCTCCTCAATTGAATTTTATAAAATTTCTAGGTAAGTAATCTATCAGAGTCTACTCGTTCATAAAAAATCTTGAGAAAAGTTCTTGGAAGATTTTGATAACACTGTTGATTGGGGCAAGGGCTTCAGATCTAAAGGAATTACTATGGGACTGGGACTTCAGATCTAAAGGAATACTATGGGACTGGGACTTCAGATCTAAAGGAATACTATGGGACTGGGACTTCAGATCTAAAGGAATACTAAGAGACTAGGGTTTCGGATCTAAAGTAATACTACGAGACTAGGGTTTCGGATCTAAAGGAATACTATGGGACTAGGGCTTCGGATCTAAAGTAATACTATGGGGCTAAGGCTTCAGATCTAAAGGAATATTATGGGATTAGGGTTTCGGATCTAAAGGAATACTATTGGACTAAGGCTTCAGATCTTAAGGAATACTATGGGACTAGGGCTTCAGATCTAAAGGATTATTATGGGATATAGGATTTCGGATCTAAAGGAATACTATTGGCCTTAGGTTTCGGGTCTAAAGGAATACTATTGGACTAAGGTTTCGGATCTAAAGGACAACTATGGGACTAAAGTTTCGGATCTAAAGGAAGGAGTAATATGTTAAAACTTCAAGACCCAAAGCGGTATCCAATCCATGATTTATTTGTCTTTGGCTGAGGAATGCTATATCCAAACGAGTTTCCAGTTAGCATTTTTCCTGGAAATCATTACTCACAATTGTATTACTTCATCAGCCGTGACTAGTTCGCTACAGAACAAAGGCCTAAGACACGCCCTTCCACTTGCGTCTGTTTATGGTCTTTCTATGCAATCTATACACGCAAATTTTCTTAGCTCGTCAGTCCGTCAACATCTCTTTCTTCCCCTGCCTCATTTGCAATTTCTGGGGACCCTACTAGACTGCTGACGCCACGTTTTTATCTTGATTCAATCTCGCGCCGAGACCCATTCAAAGTCAGAACTGGATCGAGGGGCAAACTGATGGCCGAGATCTAGACCGTTGAAAGAGAGAGAGAGAGAGAGAGAGAGGAGAGAGAGAGAGAGAGAGAGAGAGAGAGAGAGAATTATGGAAACCTCAAGCAATTACTCCTTTGTCATTTTGAGCTGAGAGAGAGAGAGAGAGAGAGAGAGAGAGAGAGAGAGAGAGAGAGAGAGAGAGAGAGAGAGAGAGAGAATGTAAACCTCAAGCAATTACTCCTTTGTCATTTTGAGCTGAGAGAGAGAGAGAGAGAGAGAGGAGAGAGAGGAGAGAGAGAGAGAGAGAGAGAGAGAGAGAGAGAATTATGTAAAACAAGCAATTACTCCCTAGTCATTTTGAGCTGAGAGAGAGAGAGAGAGAGAGAGAGAGAGAGAGAGAGAGGAGAGAGAGAGAGAGAGAGAGAATTATGGAAACCTCAAGCAATTACTCCTTTGTCATTTTGAGCTGAGAGAGAGAGAGAGAGAGAGAGAGAGAGAGAGAGGAGAGAGAGAGAGAGAGAATTATGGAAACCTCAAGCAATTACTCCTTTGTCATTTTGAGCTGAGAGAGAGAGAGAGAGAGAGAGAGGAGAGAGAGAGAGGAGAGAGAGAGAGAGAGAGAGAACGTAATTTCTAAGCAATTATTCTTCTGTCATTTTGAGCTGAAGTCTTTGTCCGTAGCTAAGATAGGCGGGTAGTGCTCATTCAAGATCGCCTTGAATTCACATAAAAAATTACCCTTCGTCATCGAAAATGACTCCGTTGAGACTGGAGCCATTTTCCTATTACTCAGATCTATTATACATTATCTCATTACCTACTGTATCTCATCTATTAGTTCTTTCTCACACACTTAAGCTTTAATTTCCCCATTACAAACTAAGTTTTACATAATCTTGAAAAAGGCAAACTCATTCAGGTTTTAAAGGCTTAAAGGTCGCTCATGAATGGCAGAGGCAAGGGGACAGTGACATTGTCCTATCAAGCAGGACAACGCCCTAGAGACTGACCATATATTATTATTATTATTATTATTATTACTTGCTAAGCTACAACCATGGTTGGAAAAGCAAGATACTATAAGCCTAAGGGCCCCAACAGGGAAAATAGCCCAGTGAGGAAAGGAAACAAGGAAAAATTAAATATTTTAAGAACAGTAACATTTATATAAATATTTCCTATACAAACTATGAAAATTTCAACAAAAAGGAAGAGAAATGAGATAGAATGGTGTGCCCGAGTGTACCCTCAAGCAGGGACCAAGGGAGGGCCAGGCAATGGCTGCTGATGGCTCAGCAGATAGACTTAAAGGCTCCCCACAACCTCCTATCCTTAGCTCACAAGGATGGTGAGGTTGCAGCGACCTAAGAAACTAACTAGTTTAAGCGGGATTTGAACCTCAGTCTGGCGTTCACCAGTCAGGGACGTTACCGCATCGGCCACCATAACAATTAAAAGTTGTATGAAGTGCTTAAATCGGTTGCCAAAATAACTATACAAAATTTTTTTTAATGAGGCGCATTTGCACTGACTCGCAGCGGTGCCCTTTTAGCTTGGAAAATTTTTCTGCTATCTGATTGGTTAGAATTATCTTGTCCAACCCATCAGCGATCAGGAAAATTTTCCGAGCTAAAAGGGCACCCCTGCGAGTTGGTGCAAATCTGCCTCACTAAAAAGAATTGCCTATAGACCAGATCCCCATTAATCTTTATGCTATAATTTCATATTTTGATTATCTATATTTTTGTAAATTACTGTGTAAGTTCACATGTGATTTGGTAATAGAATAATTACGAAAAATAGTGTCTATTATTATTAATATTATTATTATTATTATTATTATTATTATTAGCTAAGCTATATCTCTATTTGGGAAAAGCAAGATGCTATAAGCCAAAGGGCTCCAACAGGGAAAAATAGCTCATTGAGGAAAGAAAATAAGGAAGTAAATGTAATTGTATATTTATCATAAAAGATGAAGAAAGGTAAGGGTACTTTTCTTAGGTCTTTCTTCCTTTGTAAAGAGATATTCTTCATTACGTTTCCAGTCCCATTTTCCTATCAATCATCACACCAGTTGCTACAAAATCAAATACAGAATTGTATTAAAGCCAAATACTGTTCTTAGAATGTTTTATTATAATTGTTCATTACTTCTCTTGTAGTTTATTTCTCTATTTCCTTTCCTCACTGGGCTATTTTTCCCTGTTGGAGCACATGGGCTTATAATATCTTGCTTTCCCCAATTTGGGTTGTAGCTTGAATTTTATTAATAATAATTATAATAATAATATAATTTATTATTGTAATTATAATTATGATTATGATTATAATAATAATAATAATAATAATAATAATAATAATAATAAAGATAAATAATAATAATATACATTTAATTGTATAAATATTTGTAATTTACTGTTTTTTTTAAATAAATCAGTTTTGCTTTTACACAAAACCTAGCTTTTCAAAAAAATAATCCGTAGGGATAAATCAACTTTTTCCCGCGTCGTCAAGTAAGTTTTTAAGCGATATGATAACAGATTATCTATAGTTACAGTTAGGTACCAGATCTCTCCGCTGTGACGGGGGGGTAGACTCGTTTCGCTGACGTCACAAGAGAAAACTGCTGACGTCACACTAGCCAAGAGCTAGCGACGGGATAAGCAAATTCTAGAAGGGGTCGATTGAAATTAAGCAACTCGGCACACTTTGATGAGGCAATTTCATATCTTGTAATGATAAGATATATATGCGTTTAATGATTGCCTTATCGTTGTTTAGCAGATAATAAAACGAGAGCACGCTGCTTCTGGAATATTAGTCTTATATGAAGTATCAAGTGGGTAATAACAGATTCTATAATAGTCATGGATTATACAAGTAACATTAACTGTATGAGGCTGGCAGCAAAGGACGCACTTGCTTTAGGTAAGAAATCACTATTCTAAATTATGGTGAAAAAGAATTCAATAGCGTTGTGGTGGCCTATCTGGTAACGTCCCTGACTTGTGATCACCAGACTGGGGTTCGAGTCCCGCTTGAACTCGTTAGTTTATTTGGTCGCTTCAATCTCACCATCCTTGTGAGCTGAGGATAGGGGGTTTGGGAGAGCTATAGGTCTATCAGCTGAGTCGTCAATAGCCATTACCTGGCCCTCCTTGGTCCTAGCTGGGGTAGAGAGGGGTCTTGAGCGCTGATCATATGTATGTGGGTCAGTCTCTAGGGCATTGTCCTGCTTGATAGTGCCAATGACACTGTCCCTTGCCTCTGCCATTCATGAGTGGCCTTTAAACCTGTAAACCTTAAATACCTTTCGCTTAACACATAATACAGATTAGCTTTATACGTTTAGTTTTGCTTTTACGTTTTAAATTTAGTGTTAATAAGAATTAATTTTAAACTAGCGAAACTTTCGTCTTGGTCTGAATCCTGCCTCTTAGTTTGGTTAAATGCATTAAAAGAAGATAGACAATAATAACTTAAATAAATTAAAATATTGCCTTTTTTATTATAAGTATCTTCATTGTCCGATTTTAGTGTATTTTGGTTGTTATTACTTCGTTATTCTGTTAAGTATCGATATATATTTAATCATAATAAAACATGGAATACGAAAGGACGACTAAAGATTATCAGTAATTATCCTTATTTCAGTACGTACAGTTGGACAGAGAAATTCCTGACACACCCTTAATTCGCGGCGAGGAACCAAACTGATAGCGTAAACAGAGATGGCAGGGGTGATGGTGGGGCTACAGGCAGGAACTCACTGAGCAGTAAGGGTGAGGAAAGGTGCATTTTAAAGGTTTAAAGACCGCCCATGCATGGCAGAGGCAAGGGGACAGTGACATTGTCCTATCAAGCAGTTCAATGCCCTAAATACCCACCATATTACATATAATCGGCGCCCAAAACGCCCTTTCCACCTAAGCTAGGACCAAGGAGAGCCAGACAATGACTCCTAATGACTCAGCCGGTATACTGTACCTGTAGGCTCTTCCAAACCCGCTAACCTTAGCTCGCAAGGATGGTGAGATTGCAGCAAGCAAAGGAACTAACGAGGTGTACCAGTAATTCCCGTATCCAACTGTACCTATGATCATGTAAAATCACATGGAAAAAATCACTAGTAAATTTCTTTGAATCCAGGACAACGTAACTACGACATTACAGAAGGTTGATAAATGTAACAATACAGGTTATTCGAACACGTGTGGCCTTGACGACTCCTGATAAATTGCTTGGCATTTAGTCCCCTAAGGTTACGTTTGCCTTAAAGGCAGTAAATCTAGTTTCATTGATACAATCAGTCAAAATGCGTGGATGAGCTACCAGCTGATGATAAAAGAACCGTTAAAAGTGTTGAGTAAATTTCCCAGGCTCATATCAAGGTAAAATACAAGGGTTAAAGGTGTCAGATTTCAGTTCCAGTTATATCAGAATAGATGCTCACCAGAACGTCAGGCGGGCAAGCCCAACCCCCACACTGTGGTGCCCAACCACAGCAGCGGCCTCCCCAGTAAACAGCTTAAACTCACGGTCCCGGGCGAGGGTCGATTTGTTGCCATGCGAATGCTAGGCGAACACGTTACTAGCCAGGAGACTGTTGATTGTAAATATAAAGGGACAGCTTTAAGTGATAAAAAAAAAACCGTTAAAAGTTTCAAGTAATTTTGCCAGCGTCAAATCATGATAAAATGCGAAGGTTGGTTGTAAGGCCAGAAGCACAGCTCACGTAAAATAAAGTATTAAAAAAATATGAAACTTGTAACAAACTGGATTTAGTTTCTTATTGAAATCATAAAGACAGCAGGGTAAAATTGCATATACCATCAGTTATCAGTTTGTAACGCTGCTTTTATCAAATGTAAAATTGAAAGTAAAAAGAAAGAAAGTGATGTAAATGAAGTGAAAATATTTATCTATACATTTTTCCGGTAAGCACGCAGTCCGTTATTGCCCAATATGAAAAATCTTTGCCTGTAGAAAAAAAAACCCAAAGCAGGCTATAAAAAAAAAGAAAAAAAAAACAATTAATGAAGACTGTCGATCAGTAAGATAAAGGGACACGATAATATTAACATATAAAATATGAAAAATCTGAACATATAAATCTAAGTAAGGAAAAGATGTTGCAAAATATATAAATTGTTGTTTTGATGTGATCTTGTGCCTCAAACTTCTGGCTGATACAGTGGTAACGTGTTCCCATAGCATTCGCATGGCAGCAGATCGATCCCAACCCGAGACCGTGAGTTTAAGCTGTTTACTGGGGAGCCCCACTGTTGTGTTCGGGCTTGCCCCAGCCGACGTTCTGGCGAGCATCTATTCCCATGATATTGGAACTGAAAACAGACACTTTTACATGTTATGATATTCTTTATAACGGCCAATATACGATTTTTTTTTTTATAATTTTGTCTTCAAGTTGACGGATAGCTGCGCATTTTGGGCGTGCATTAATAACGCAAATAATACTACTAATAATAATTTGGGTTTTTATTTTATTTGTAACAATAAAATATAAAACCAAATGCCAGTGAAATTTCCAAACATCTTTCACTCACGAATTTTTTTTTTTTTTTTTTTTTACGGACTATTACGTTGCATACCGAAACATCCATTATAAAATTTTACACATATATACTCAAAAAGACTATGACGTCTGGTGGAACTATTATAATTCTGTATTCAAAACACTATATAAAAATATTACATAAAAAATTTTGAAATGTTTGCAAACACCATTTGTGTGTATGTCTCCATGTCGTAATACAATACGAGTAATAGTTACTACATATCTTTACAAATTTGCTATCATGTTGCGAGAGCTATGACGCACAAGTAAAGTCAAACATAATGTAAATAGTTCTTTGTACATAATCGTACCTGTGAAATTCGCGTGTTTGCAGAGGCCACCTGACACGCGTACAAATAAACGAATTCTATGTTATACAAATAAAAGTTTCTTCATTAACTGACGCACAGTGGTCATCGGATAAGGATTTCTTCATTAAGTGACCATCGGATAAGAGTGGGATGAGGCAGGGAGGATGGCGGGAAGACGGAGGGAAGAAATACTCCCAATATGCCTTAGAGGGAAGAGAGGGTCTCCATACTAAAGCAAAAACATTCTTTTAAATTCTTTTAAGAAAACCGAGACCTT
>NC_090732.1:162715960-162723460 GCF_036898095.1 Palaemon carinicauda | reverse complement strand
TATATATATAAATATATATATATATAAATATATATATATATATAAATATATATATATATATATATACTGTGTATATATATATATATATATATATATATATATATATATATATATATATATATATATATATACTGTATATATGTATATATATATATATATATATATATATATATATATATATATATATATATATATATTCTTTGATGCTCTATTCTTCTATACTAAGAGAACGAAGATGTTGCGTGATACGCTAAAAATGTATACGATAAACTGAAGTTATAGGTCCTGTAGGAGACTAGGTTCCATGTGTGATAGGATAAAGAAAACGGTCCTTAAAGTAAGTGCATAAGATAGGCAACGCCCTTTGTACAAGTCTCTAAAAGACGGAATTAAAGACTTAATTTTTTTAGGAGACCTGTGATTCAACTCAATTGAAAAATACACAAATATAAAAGCAGCAAACATTCACGAATTAACTGTGGTATTAATTATTACCTGTTCTCCAAGAGAAAACATTTATAAGAAAAAATGTGAATCGACAAGAAACGAGTATAAGAACCTTTGGCGATTTCCATAATGTCTAAATATGCTGTTTTGAACTTTTCTAAAACTAGGAAACTAGATCTGGAATGTCATCAAGGTTGGCTACATTTATGTCACTTATAATCAAAAGTCACTCGATTAATCTAAAGAAAAAAAGAAAAAAACGGGAACATCTACCATAAGTAGATATATTCCGATATTCTTATGACGATACAACTGAATGAGGCATATCGTGATATTCAGTGGGAGATAGGAAATTAGGAGATAGAGTTTTTGGTTGTTTTAAGAGAAAATTTCCTCAAAATACACCATCATCATCATCATGATCATCACCACCTCCTACGCATATAGACGCAAAGGGCCTCGGGTTAAATTTCACCAGTCGCCTTTTAAATAAATACTTCTCCATTCCTCATCTACCTCACGCTTCATAGTCCTCAGCCATTTAGGCCTGGGTCTTCCAACTCTTTTAGTGCCTTGTGGAGCCCAGTTGAAAGTTTGGTGAACTAATCTCTCTTGTGGAGTGCGAAGAGCATCTACCCCTTATCATGATCTCATCCACATATGGCACTCGAGTAATATCTTGTAATTTCATTTCTAGTCCTGTCCTGCCATTTAGCTACAAATATTCTTCTGAGGGCTTTGTTTTCAAATCTACAAAATCTGTTGGATATTGTTTCATTGTCATACCACGACTCGTGTCCATACAATAACACCGATCTCACTAAACTGATATATAGCCTGATTTTTACACGTAATTTCAGGCGATTCAATTTCCAAATTTTACTTAACCTAGCCATTGTCTGATTTGTTTTTTTCAATCAAAATAAATGTACAAAATAGAAAAAAAAATCAATTTAGAGGAATGAATGGAAGCTGCACCATGCGATTTTAACAAATTCTAACTATTGCGTAAGAGACAAAAAAAAAAAAAAAAAAAAAAAAAAAAAAAAAAAAAAGAAGAAGAAGATTAAGTGAAATCACCATTTAGAAATTTTGGTATCGAAATTCCCCGTCTCAAGAATACCTGGAAACACGACAAGAGAAACTGAAACTTTGGGAAAATAGCTAGAGCAGCCGTACCAGTCAACCCTCTCAGAAACTGGTTTGAGGTATCAGAACTGTTAAAGTGATCGTAAAGTGATGTGTATATGATACTCTACTACTATATGTCAGAATTTTAGAATAATACTATTAATGTTGAGTTAGGTGACTTTTGATAAAATAAATTTTCATAAAAATACATCTCAGCTCATTAACTTTGCAAGCAGATCTTTACTGGCCTATTGGCAACGTCCCTGCCTGGCGATCTCCTGGACTGGAGTTCGGTTCCTCAAACTCGATAATTTCTTGTAGTGTCTGGAAGATTGCAACCTCATCATCCTTGAGAGCTAAGTCTATAAGTGTGTTTGCTAAGTTATGAGCACCTGCTGCCTGGCCCTCCCTGGTCCTAGCTTGGGTGCTGATCATATCTATATTGGGTCAGTCTATAGGGCATCTTCCTGCTAGCTAGGACATTGTCACTATCCCTTGTCTCTGTCATTCATGAGTGACCTTCAAACTGTTGTATTTAAAACTTCCAAAATAAATTTAGGAAAATTTGTAAAAATGTCCTGCTAAGGTGACCACTGTCAGCTAACACAAGATTGTAAACAGAGCAATAATGACAGTTATAATAATAACCAAAGTTCAGTGACCCCTATAGGAATGGCAGGTGAAACCAGAATAACGAAGAAAGTGTTACAGGTTTCTCAAGGTTTCTGAGAACATGATCTTGTACTCAACAAAAGAAATAGGATACAATTTACCTAATTGAATGGCAGGACAGGACTAGAAATGAAACTATGAGAGAGATTACTCGAGTGCCATATGTGGATGAGATCATGGTGAGCGGTAGATGGAGATGGTTTGAGCAAGCTCTTCGCACTCCCCAAGAGAGATTAGTTCACCAAACTTTCAACTGCGCTCCACAAGGCACTAGAAGAGTATGAAGACCCAGATCTACATGGCTGAGGACTATGAAGCGTGAAGTATGAGATGATGAATGGAGAGGTATTGAATTAAAAACTCAAGATAGAGACGACTGGTGAAATCTAATTGAGTACTTTTGCGTCAATAGGCGTAGGAGATGATGATGATGATGATGATGAGATATATATATATATATATATATATATATATATATATATATATATAGGCCTATATACTGTATATATACACACACCCAGACTTTCCGAACACAAGTTGTGTATAATAATAATAATAATAATAATAATAATAGTAATAATAATGTGAACAAATATAAATACATACTCATTGGAATAAAAGATCAATAATGTATTACAACAATACTTCAACAAGTGAGTCAGACAAAGGTTGCTAGGTAAGTAACGCTAAACAGCAAATGGGAAAATATCAAGAATCCCACAAGGTTTTTTCCCGTGACGTGTTGCAAACGGGCAACCTTTAAAATCTAATTGCCAGATGATATTAAAGTGGAAATTGTGATATTAACCCCTGGTGAAGTGTGGGACAGAGGTAGAACACTGGCCAGAAACATCGACCCCACATAAAAGTGGGAAAAGATGCAGACAAAGAAGAATATTAAAGTTAATTTCAAATGTATAACATGGATGTATTTTTTCCTAGTCTTTTGTTGAGAACCTGAACGATATAATCATCATCATCATCATCATCTTTATCACCTCCTCCTAGGCCTATTGACGCAAAGGGCCTCGGTTAGATTTCGCTAGTCGTCTCTATCATGAGCTTTTAACTAGCTACTTCTGAACGATATAGTTAGACAGAATGTGGAAAATCTTAACTATAATTAATCATTTACAATTCAGTATACATGAAAAAAATGGATTACACCAAGAGAAATTATTAGCAAAACGATAACAATGATCCTAATTTGTTTATTGATATACTATTCATTGGTGTGTAAATTCTGATTAAACTTATCAGTATTTTCGACATATAACTGTAACCGACAGATGGTGTAAATTCTGGTGTTAAGTTATCAGTACTTTAGACATATAACTTTAACAGACAGATGATGTAAATTCTGGTGATAAGTTATCAGTATTTTCGACATATAACTGTAAATGACAGATGGTGTAAATTCCGGTATTAAGTTATCAGTATTTTCGACATATAACTGTAACCGACAGAAAGTGTAAATTCTCGTGTAGTTAGCAATATTTTCGGCATATAACTGTAACCGACAGATGGTGTAAGTTATCAGTATTTTCGACATATAACTGTAAACAACAGATGGTGTAAATTCCGGCATTAATTATCAGTACTTTCAACATATAACTGTAATGGACAGATGGTGTAAATTCCGGTATTAAGTTATCAGTATTTTCGGCATATAACTGTAACCGACAGATGGTGTAAGTTATCAGTATTTTCGACATATAACTGTAACCGACAGATGGTGTAAATTCCGGGGTAAAGTTTTCAGTAATTTCGACATAACTGTAAACGAAAAATAGTATAAATTCTGGCGTAGTTAGCAGTATTCTCGACAAATAACTGTAACAGACAGATGGTGTAAATTCCGGGGTAAAGTTTTCAGTATTTTCGACATATAACTGTAATCGACAAATGGTGTAAATTCCGGCATTAAGTTATCAGTACTATCGACATACAACTTTAACCGACAGATGATGTAAATTCTGGTGTTAAAGTTATCAGCATTTTCGACATAACTGTAACAGACAGAAAGTGTAAATTACGGTATTAAGTTATCAGTATTTTCAACATATAACTGTAAACGACAGATAAGTGTCAAGGGTAAAATAATCCCTAATCCAAATGATATGAGAGATTCCGTGCAAATAGCCTTGGTGACTTGAGGGACCTCTCCATTGTGTTCTCTCAGAAATGTGAATCCAAGGTCTAAGCGTAGAACCGACCTTACAGGAAGACTATGACTTGGCTCAAAGGCCTGGGACAGGCATGGTATAGTTTAAAATACTTTTATTATTATTATTATTATTATTATTATTATTATTATTATTATTATTATTATTATTATTATTATTATTATTATTAATAGCTAAGCTACAACCCTATTTAGAATTTTTTTTTATGTTGAACAGGCTGACTAAAATCTTTTTATAGTTTATATATGAAATATCTGTTTTAATGCTGTTACTGTTCTTATAATATTTTATTTTAATTATTCATTACTTCCCAAAGTTTATCTATTCAATTATTTCGTTTCCTCCCTGGGCTATTTTTCCCTGTTGGAGCCCTTGGGCTTATAGCATCCAGCTTTGCCAACTAGGGTTGTAGCTAAGCTAATATTAACAATGATGATAATGATAATAATAAAATAATAACAACAATAATAATAATAATAATAATAATAATAATAATAATAATAATAAAAAGCATTATGCTACTAGCCCAAGGGGTCCAACAGAGAAAAAGATTACTCACGAATATAGTAAAGCAAACAAGTATGCCTTTCGTAATAGGCCATTTGTCAAACCAGTAATGTAACCAAAGAGGAAATAGCCTTTCAAAAACTAAAAGTCCAAATCATAATAAATCATAAATCACATGTTTTTAATATAAAGATGATTTACGTTCATTAGGATCTGACATGGTCTTTTAGGGTTGTGGTGGCCGATGTGGTGACATCTCTGACTGGTGAACGCCAGACTGGGGTTCGAGTCCCGCTCAAACTCGTTGGTTTCTTTGGTGGCTACATTCTCACCATCCTTGTGAGCTAAGGATGAGGGGTTTAGGGGTAGCCTTTAGGTCTATCTGCTGAGTCATCAGCAGCCATTGCCTGGCTCTCCACGGTCCTAGCTTGGGTGGAGAGGGGGCTTGGGCGCTGATCATATGGTATATGGCTAATCTCTAGGACATTAACCTGCTTGATAGGGCAATGTCACTAAGGATGAGGGGTTTCGGGGAGCCTATAGGTCTATCTGCTGAGTCATCAGCAGCCATTGCCTGGCTTTCCACGGTCCTAGCTTGGGTGGAGAGGGGGCTTGGGCGCTGATCATATGGTACATGGCCAATCTCTGGGACATTAACCTGCTTGATAGGGCAATGTCACTGTCCCTTGCCTCTGCCATTCATGAGCGACCTTTAAACTTTAAAACTTTAAACATGACAAAAGCTACATTTCGTGTTCAATAAGGGAAAAATAATAACTTATAATTCGTTTCTAAAAATTACAGATACAGTTTGATAATATGAATCAATGGGTAAGTACAGTATTTTGAAGTTACATACATTCCTGTATACGCCCTTCTATACGTGTGGGTTAACCGTCTGAGGTCGTTGCACCCCTGTTGTGTCCTTGCCACATTTTTTATGTAACTGCTACGGAGACGTTCCTGTATTTTTGTATTCGTTTTATCTTTCTTTAATTTTTCACGGCACATTCTCTCCTGATTCATATATTCACTTTGATTTCCAATTCATATATTCACTTTGATTTCCAATTCATATATACACTTATATTCCGATACATATATTCACTTAGATTCCGGATTCATATATTCACCCCGATTCATATATTAAATTAGATTCCAAATTCATATATTCACTAAGTTATTACGTAGTTTAATTTTTCATCTATCTATAGTGATCAATTAAAGGAGTCTTAGTTTCCATCTATCTCAACATTAATTTCACCTTTTTTTTTTTTAAATGTCAAAAAATTTTGCCAAACTGCTGGAAATTTATCAGTTACATTCATGTGCAATTTTCGTGCAGAAATTAACTACTTCAACTTGAGTTTTAATTTCCATCTATCTCAACGGTTGGATTAATTTCATCATTCTTTTAACGTCAAAAAAAAATTTCCAAACAGCTGGAAATTCATCAGCTATATTCGTGTGCAAATTTCGTGCAGAAATGAGCTACAACTTAAGTTTTAATTTCCATCTACTTTAACAGATGGACTAATTTCATCACATTTTTTAAAATTTCAAAAAAAAACAGCATTTATGTGCAATTTTCGTGCAAAAATTAGCTACTTCAACTCGTGGACCAGGACGCCAAAGATACAGAAAACTGAAGGACTCGCCAGGAACCCGTTTCCATAGGCAGCTGGCTGGCCTTCGCAGATTACATAAATATCAAGAAAATAAAGAAAAAAAGAACTAAACCAGAGTAAAAAGTCTGAAGCTGTGTGTGAATCGGCAAGACTACATTTTTCTTTAAACTAGTGTACGCAACCCGAAAAAAAATGAGGGCTAGATATTTAGATATGCACGCACTCACATATACACACAAGTTCAACCTTTCTCACCCCTCCCCCTTTCCTAACTACAACACGGCAGTTCTGGAAATTTGAGGGAGATTGTGGTTTCCCTGTGTACCTTTCGATGCACTTAGAGCAATGATCTGGCTGTAATTTTAGTTTTCTGGAAGCGTTTTAAACGTTATAGATGCATTCTGAGCAATGATCTGTAGGTAATTTTATTCTTTCGAGGTATCCCCCCTCACTAAGGTATGACTACTCCCTCTCCCCCCTACCATAGGGACGAGGAGGAACCAAATAGTCATAAGTCATACGTTTGGCAAGGCCGCTCAGCGTAACAGGGAAAAAAAAACACACACACACACACACACACACACACACACACATATATATATATATATATATATTGTACTTTTTTTGTTTTATATATTTTATATTTTCGATATACATAATACATATATATATATATATATATATATATATATATATATATAATATAAATATATATATATATATATAATAAATATATATATATATACATATGCATATATATATATACATATGCATATATATATACATATGCATATATATATATATATATATATATATATATATATATATACTGTATATATATATATATATATATATATATACATATATATATATAACCAGACATTTGCTCTTTATCATACAGGGAAGGATGTAAACGTCACTACAATGAT
>NC_090732.1:162698460-162710960 GCF_036898095.1 Palaemon carinicauda | reverse complement strand
GTTACACACACACGCAAGCTTATATAGAACCCAATAACTTCTCTCTCTCTCGATAGTATATCAATAGGCCTATACAAACCTAATTGTGTCTCATTGGTTATTGCAAAGCTTTAAAAGTTGTCGGAGGTTCGATAATAGAAATAAAGGTGGTCACCTATTCGGTTGCAGGCCAGATTCAATGTCCCTTATGGCATGAATAAGTTTATAATATTCGCATAACAATCTCTATAAGGAATCAGCACCTTGCTAAACTAATATAAAATTCTATATTTTGTTAAAGGAAAACACTATTTAGCGCGTTCAAGTAACAGAAATATGTACATTTTTAACAGTATAAGTAACAAAAAGTCTTTTAGCGTGTTCAGGTAACAGAATTATGTACAGTTGGCTCCATTAATTCCGGTACACATCTCGGGAAGCTAAGGAGACGTCAGTGTACCGGATTAATGAAGCCAACTGTACATTGTTAAAGTCAAATGAACAAAAATTCTCCTTTAAAGTTTGAAGAAAAAATTATAAGCTATTTGGCAATGATACACAATTACCTTAAGTACCATATTTTCTATAATTGATTACAGTGATCTTACATATAAATCATACGCTATCACCACAAAGTTTAACAAACTCCCCCTTAGGCATCGGGAAGTTCAAAATCCTAAAACATTCTCACATAAACAGGAAATATGACGCAACGCGACATAAAACAATGAAACTGAATTCCTATAAAAATATTTCAAGGTTAGACCAGAGTACCTTCCTACAAGTCGTTCCCACTCGTCATTAAAGGACCTTATGTGGTTGTGGTGGCCGATGTGTTAACGTCCCTGATTGGTGAATGCCAGACTGGGATACGAGTCCGGCTCAAACTCGTTAGTTTCTTTGGTCGCTCCAACATCACCGTCTGAACTAAGGAGGGGGGGGTTTGTGGGAGCCTATAGGTCTATCTGCCGAGTCATCAGCAGCCATTGCCTGTCCCTCCTTGGTCCAAGCTTGAGTGGAGAGGGGACTTGAGCGCTGATCATATGTATGTATCTATGGCCAGTCTCTAGGGTATTGTCCTGCTTAATAGGGCATTACCCCTGTCCCTTGCCTCTGCCATTCATAAGCAGCCTTTAAACCTTGAGTGGAGAGGGCGCTTGAGCGCTGATCATATGTCTGTATCTATGGCCAGTCTCTAGGGCATTGTCCTGCTTGATAGGGCATTGTCACTGTCCCTTGCCTCTACCATTCATAAGCGACCTTTAACCATTCAAATAGGGGGGGGGGGTGTCCTTCCATAGCCAATAGATATAGATGAAAAATATACGACAATACTAACCTGGAAATCAAGGGACTTCCTGAATCACGTGTGGCGAAAGAGAATCTCAAAATAAACACCTGTAACCTTGGAAATAGATTACACGAGAAGAGCAGCATATGGCTAAACGATTTTTTCATCAGACGATAAAGCCTATACTTTAGTTCTTTGTATCATTTTAAATCTACAATATAAAAGCATCTAGTTTATATATATATATATATATATATATATATATATATATATATATAAAATCTATATATATATATATATATATAAAATCTATATAGGCTATATATATATATATATATATATATATATATATATATATATATATATAAAATCTATATATATATATATATATATATATATATATATATATAAATATATATATATATATATATATATATATATATATATATATATATATATATATATATATATATATATATATATATATATATATATATATATATATATATATATATATGTATGTATGTGTGTGTATGTACACAGACATATTTGTCAAGCAAGTTTCATTACAATCGAACACAGCACGAGGAAACACAATATAAAGTACACATTAACAAAATGGCAAACCGTAAATTACGTACTGAAGAGCAAGAACTATTAAAAAATTAGTGAGAAAACTAACTGGAGTCCTGTAGCTTTCCTGTCACTTACCGTCGGTTTCAAGCACAACCAAATAATTACGGTTGGCCTATGTCCTCACATCTAAGGTTTTAGGCAAGTTTCTATAACGTGTTGATTTTAGAATGTAATGATATCAACCTAACTCTAAATCCTCCACTTATATCCGGGCTTTAGATCGAAACATTACCAGTCTTTGTACTCAATAAAATTAGTTAATAGACAGTAGACGCAGTCTAAAACTTTTAAGCATGTTTCAATAACGAGTGGATTTTAGAATGTAAGTATATTAACCTAACTCTCTATCCTCCTCTTATATCAGGGCTTTAGACCGAAGCATATCACGAGACACGTGAATCTCACTAGTCTTCGTACTCGATAAAATTGGTTAATAGACAGTAGACGCAGTCTAAATGTTATATGCAAGTTTCAATAAAGAGTGGATTTTAGAATGTAAGGATATTAACCTCTCTCAATCTTCCCCTTATATCCAGGCTTTAGACCTAAGCATTTCACGAGACACGTAAATCTCACTAGTCTTTGTACCCAATAAAATTGGTTAATAGGCAGTAGATGCAGTCTAAAGGTTTTAAGCAAATTTCAGTAACTCTGGATTTTAGAATGTAAATATATCACTCCTCTTATATCTGGGCTTTAGACCGACACAAACATACCACGAGAGACTTGAATCTAGCTAGTCTTTTTAGTCAATAGAATTGGTTGATTGACAGTAGACGCAGTCTAATGGTTTTAAGCAAGTTTCAATACCATATGGATTTTTATATGTAGGAATATTAACCTAACTCAATCCCCCTCTTATATCCCGCCTTTAGACCGATACAAACATAAAGGAAGACAAGTAAATTATAGTCTTCATACTCAATAAAGAAGGTTAATAGGGATATTAACCCAACTCAAAATTCTCCTCTTATATCCGGCCTTTAGACAGATACAAACATAATGGAATACAATTAAATTATAGTCTTAGTACTCAATTGAATAGTTTAATAGACAGTAGACGCAGTCTAGAAATAACTCGTCGTTGGCATCTTTAGTGGGTGTGGGTGCATGGGTATACAAGGCATAACCTTCAAAACATATATGAATTATATCCGACCCGTTCACGCTTAACCACTTACCCAGGGTACAACACGATGCACAATGTACTGTACATTACAGTTTGCTCAAGTGCAGCTGAGCTTATGGTCTTCAAGACTTCAACAGACTACGTGTGAAACCAGTCATCCGGTCATTCCGTTGACTAAATTGTCGCAGTTGCAATGTAACGGACACTGAACGGTTAAGCGAACAACAAACGGACAAGGAACGAATGAGCAATGTGTAATGAATGGAGAAAAATGGACGAACAACGGACTGACTAAGGAACACCAACGGTTAAACGAACAACAAACAGACAAGGAACGAATGAGCAATGGACAATGAATGGAGAAAAACGGACGAACAACGGACTGACTTAAGGAACACCAACGGATAGGAACGAAATAACGACGGATAATTAACGGATAAAGAACGTACAAAAAGTAGCATTTGGGAAGTAAACGGACAGAACCGTAGACTTAACGGACATCAGCGTACATTAATTTCCGATCCCTCTTCGTAATTGCAATCATGACACGATTTTAAATGACAGAACTATTTAAGGTCATGTCACCCTGATTGTTTTCATTTTTTTTAAGATTGCCTGGTCCATCCAGCTAAACTTTTTAAATTATTAGATTAGTTTAAAAGAAAAAAAAAGGGCGTCGAAGCTAGTGAAAGAAGAACTCGTAATGTTGATGATAATCCACAATAAACCGTTTGATTTTCTTATATATCTATATTACTCTACTTGCATTATGAGTAGAATTTTTTTTAAACTTTTATTTAAAATAACAAAATACAATATTTACATTTTGTCAATTAAATAGTTGAACACAGGAATTCAGCAAATATTGCACAAACAACCATTCAAATATGGTTTGCACACTGTTCGTAAACATTTAATGGACCATTTGATGGCAACGTTTTCGTGACAGGTATAACTACCAAAATAAATCTTAAAACCTCTTTACTATCATTATCACCATCAACTCCTCTTACACCTATTGACGCAAGGGGTCTCTTTACTATAATAATAACATATTTAGCTAATGAATAAAGACATTAAAAGAACAATGAAACACGAAGAAAGGCAGCATTATCTCAGCGAGAACTTCCGTAACTGTGTAGCAACGTCTGTTGATATGCATTACTTGCTACATTCGTTTTGTGCAATAACCGTTTCTATTTCATTTGCATTAGCCGACAGCACTATTACTTGAGAATGAGTTGTAAAAGGCTTTGGTTATCAATGAGGTGCCTTAAACTATGATAAACAAGATTAACACTATACGCGAGCATTGAACCAAGCAATCGTGTGTGCTTGAACGAAGTCACTAGCCACAACACGGCTCCCCCCTCCCAACACTCTCTCTCTCTCTCTCTCTCTCTCTCTCTCTCTCTCTCTCTCTCTCTCTCTCTCTCTCTCGGGTTCTAATCCAAATTAATTAGAGATTTTCGTGATAAAAAGCCTTACCTCTGTTAACACAAAAGATGAAATATGAACCAACAATAGAATTAGATATAGGCCTACTGTAACACATTGCAGCTAGAATTCATGAAGAGGAAAGAAACCTGAAGAGTCGCACATTCTATAGCCACCCTTCATAAAACTAAACAATAGCGTATGTTAGCAGTTTCCTAGAATTTGTTTTAGATACAAATTACCATAATTTCTCTAACCTTCGTCTTGACTTACGACAGCCGGATAAACCTATGAATAGCCTAATTGCGTTTTACCAGAGTTGCTTCCTATATTTTAATTTGTAATCATGAATATTCAAAATGCAAACAATTATAGCATAGACACTTCTTAATAAGTTTTGTTAAACATAAAGAATAGACTAATTATTAAAGGGGCCACATTTTACATTTTAACTAGGCTAGACCACGTGGTAGCTACCAGTTTCAAAGCCGTCTGATCAAATCTATCAGATATATATACGAGATTTTAACATTTAACTAACAACCTTATTCTTTGATAAATGTACACACTGATAAGGCAACGACTTTATCACTCGGGCATAATATGAATACTTACTTTTCAGGAGGTCTCGAAGATGAGATGCACCCAGATGATAATACCGGCCTGGGGGGGATACATTGCAGTTTAACGATTTAATCCTTCCCTTTAATATACTCGCGTAAGTTCCCGCATTATTACACTTCGAAAACACACAAGAGACACGTCGTACGAAAGCAAAAAACTCGGTATTTCCGTTAAAATATGCCTTTCACTGCAGACTCCACTACACTCACTCGCGCGGAAACTACACAAGGATCTGTCAACCCGTTCAGTAAGTTCCAGTAACAACCTATGCACTGGTGCGAACGCTCGAGGGACGTTTACCTCTCTCCAAAGGATATACGTTTTTCTCAATGATTCTAGAGTGCTTTTAAATTGAATTTGTTAACTGTGTTCATCGTAATGGTTTCATCATGTAGTGCCGTGGCGAGAAGTAAGTGCAAAATTAATAATTTAAAAATAGCTGGATTGTTCTTAATTACTTATACGGTGTTAAATTTGGGAATTATTATAGTTTTCATAGATTATATATGAAATATCTAATCTAATGTAGGTACTGTTCTTAAAATATTTAATTTCAACTATTTATTACTTCTCTTGTAGTTTATTTATTTCCTTGTTTCTCTTCCTTACTGGGCCATTTTTCCCTTTTGAAGCTTTATAGCTCCTCCTACGCTTATTGACGCAAAGGTCCTCGGTTATATTTCGTCATTCATCTCTATCTCTATCAATACTTCTCCATTATTCTTCTCCTCAGCGATGTAGGCCTAGGTCTTCCAACTTTTCTAGTGCCTTGTAGAGCCCAGTTGAAAGTTTGTTGAACTAATCTCTCTTGGGGAGTGCGAAGAGCATGCCCAATTTTTTAATAATAATAATAATAATAATAATAATCGGTTACAATCTTTTCTTGCTAAAAGCTTTCTGAAATTCCGATGCAATTTAGAACACTTTAAGTTCGATCTTTTCAACAATTGGGCAAATGTTATCAAAATACTAAAGGGTAATGTAAACATTCTGTACATAATTACCTTTGTTTAGGCCTATGCATGATCTCCATTCTTTGAAAAAATGGAAAGTTCCGATACTTGCATATGAAGGACAAGGACAAGGAACAATAAAACGATGAATTGATGTGAATACTTCAATTATTATTATTATTATTATTATTATTATTACTTGCTAAGATACAACGCTAGTTGGAAAAGCAGAATGCTATAAGCCCAGGGACCCCAACATGGAAAATAGCCCAGTGAGGAAAGGAAGCAAGGAAATATAAAATATTTTAAGAACAGTAACAACATTAAAATAATAAACAACTATTGCAAACGTGTTGTTAGAAATTTAACGAGAGAAGGGATAAAAAACTGTTTATAATAAACTGTTTTGAAGAGAAACTGTGGCACAAGCAAACTTCATCATAGACGAATTCTGTAGATTAAAACAGCTTCAAGTTATTTGATACCAAGTCAGATATGCATTTAAAATTAGCAAATGATTGACTTTCTTCATCTGTATGTTGATGGGATGTAAATTTATATGATATTTTTTCTTGAAACTTTAATTTGTGGTAAAAGGTTCGTTTAGTCTAAAAGTAGAATATGATCATGGAGGAAATTATGCGGCTAACGACAGTGGTGAGTCTTAGACAGTATTAAGGAGGGTTTACTCGGTCGAACGAGGTTCGACAGACAAGTGTTTGAAGTGATGTTCGAACGTGTAAACGAGGTAATTGTTTGTCAAACACGTTCGTCGAACGGTTCGAAGAAAGTCTGTTCTCGCCTGACTTTTGTGGGCGGGGCTTCATTGTACGCAAACCTTATGCATGTGTGGCTGACTCCACCTCTTCGAACAGTTTGACTAGCAGGTTTGACAACTGGGTTCGACGAACCGTTCGATCGTGTAACCCCCGAATTAAAGACTTTTAAAGCTCAGTCGCCCTATCAGAGAAAATGGGCATTTAGTCACATAGACCTACTCGAAAAATATACAACAGCAACAAATGCAGCCGTTTCTAGTCCATTGCACGACAAAGGCCTCAGACATGTCCTTAGTCATCTCTGAGGTTTGACCAGCTTTCAATATTACGCTGGTCATTCATTTAAACAAACTTTAATTCTAAAGGTCCTGTATTTCAGATCATACTGTAGTTCCTAAATATTTAAATGGCTTTACCTCATTAATCCTTTCTCCTTACAATATTTCATCTTCCTTTGCATATTCCGTTCTCATCATCTCTGTCTTTCTTCTGTTTATCTTGAGCACAAATCAAAGTTTTTTTTTCCATAAATATTCTGGCCAGGCACTAGCCACTAAAATTCAGAAGGCTGAACCCAGCCCTTTTGCTTAGTTATATTTAATAAACTGGAATTACTGCGAACAGCCAAGCTGAGCTATACTGACTCCAATCTGACCTTTTCCAGTATGATTCGGTAACCAGCGACCTACAAACGCCTATTCTGTTCCTGGTGTTATCTTTTAAACTCATAGTGGCTTACAAGTTACTAATGTTAGCACAGTTATCCCACTTATGGTCTGCCATTAGCGCAAAAGCCCATGGCTTGCAATTCTTATATATATATATATATATATATATATATATATATATATATATATATATATATATATATATATATATATATATATATATATATATATATATATATATAAAATCGTTCTAATGCATACCTACCACAAGTTACTGACGTTGACACATTCATAATGAAAATTATTCAGTGATAAAATCTCTCTCTCTCTCTCTCTCTCTCTCTCTCTCTCTCTCTCTCTCTCTCTCTCTCTCTCGTTAATTTTATGAAAATGCATTAACTTAGATTTTAAAAGTACACATCCTCTTTCGTCATCAAACCATCCATTTTTAAACTACTAATATGGGCTCAAAATATACATTTTTTTTTCTTTTCGTAAATTCGTTCCCGCTTCAAGTCGTTTATCTTTCCACACAGCCTCTCTTAACCAGTATTTCGTAGCGTAACTTGGGTTTTTCTTCTAGTTTCTTATATGGAATCTTATAATTTCATATCTATTTCCCTTGCTTCTCGGCCACTCTTAACACCCCCAGGGGTTTAATTCCCAGGTCCTCAGAATGTCAAAAATTAAAACAAACAAATCTCTCTCGCAAGAAAAAGTTAGGCAAGATCACATAAACTCTCTAAACATTCAAACCAAAATAGCTCTACCCAAGAGCAAATAGAGTTTCCCCGTATGGACTAAAAAGTCTTTGAGACATCCAAAATCCTTGTAACTTATGAAATCTGTACCTAACCCAAAACACAATAAATATTAGACATATAATTGAATTTTATTAATACTTTATTGACGAGTTTCTTATTTTTCTCGCCAACTTTCCCTTCTCTTCTTGACTCAACAGTCAGTAGCCCAGTTTCCACCATTTCAACACGGCCTGCGACTCGTATTTCATGAACTTAGATAACTCATTTATTTAAAAGAAATATAGTAGAATATTGTTGTTATAACAAATGTTATTATATTATATGCAGCTGATGCAATTCATTTAAAACAAAACACTAAATGAAAGCTGTTTTTTTAGATTAAGCCAACTGCCAGCCTTGTTTTTGATTTACTATAGGTCTATAATACCACAGACCTTGGATTAATAGCAGCCTGTCTATTTGAAAATTGACATTCAAATGAGTCTTTCATGCAATAGAAGCCTCGTAAGATTGTGAATAAAGCCCTTAAGAGAGAATAGAATAATAAATGAAAGACGTGTCAAGGTCCAAAATACGAACATTCAGCGGCCTGTCCTCCAAAGTCTAGAAATTTAGGGGTTGTGGTGGCCTGGTGGTAGCGTCCTTGCCTGGTGATTGTCAGAATGGTGGTTCGAGTCCCGCTCAAAATCGTCAGTGCCTTTGATAGGTACAATTTCACCATCCTTGTGCACTGATGGGGGTGGAGGGGGGGCGGCTATAGGTCTATCTGCTGAGTCATCAGCAGCCATTGCATGGTCATATTTGGTCCTGTTACTGTTCTTAAAATACTTTATTTTTCCTTGTTTCCTTTCCTCATTGGGCTATTTTCCCTGTTGGAGCCCCTGGACTTATAGCATCCTGCTTTTCCAACTAGGGTTGTTACTTATCAATTAATAATAGCTTGGGCGCTGACCATAAGTAATATGATCAGTCTCTAGGGCATTGTCATGCTTCATAGGGCAAAGTCACTGTCCCTTGCCTCTGCCATTCATGAGTGGCCTTTAAACCTTTAAGTTCTCGACATAAATTCCTTTAGCCGGTTCCTCCCAGGGGGTCAGTGCAGTCAGCGTACCCCACTGCAATTGCTCACTAACTCTAACCTTGTACTTTACCTTCATTCCCACTTGTTTTCTTCCAACTTGCCACCCGGCGACACTCAACTTTTACTTCATTGTGCAACTGAGGGTATTCCCCAACGCCTTGGATACAGTATTTGGTAAAATGCCGTAAATCCAGTCCTCATAGTTTTCCTGCAACCAACAAATCTTAATCTCTCTCTCTCTCTCTCTCTCTCTCTCTCTCTCTCTCTCTCTCTCTGAGGAAGGTATAAAAACTCGTCCATCAAGTTTTGATGCAAGGTGTACTGTATATTCTCTCTCTCTCTCTCTCTCTCTCTCTCTCTCTCTCTCTCTCTCTCGTAGAGTATGTTTGTGCTGTGTGTAAAGTTGGTCAAGGGTCCAACGGAAAGAGTTTCCTGCGCATATGTTGGAGAATGATAAGAAAAATGTGTTATTTTGTTGATATATGTGCGGATTCTGATCACAATGTCCTTCGTCTCATTTGTTGCTCTTTTTTCTTATAATGTTAACTCTCTATCATTTGATATTTGAATATTTTTTTTTGTCTTTCTCCCTCCTGGGTGACTTACATATTTATTATATAGTTTCACCACCTCTACACTGAAGATCAAGAACGTTTGAATATTTTAGAGTATCTCCCCTATATAATAATGAGTGTCTGGATATATATATATATATATATATATATATATATATATATATATATATATATATATATATATATATACTCATCACGCTTAGTTCTCCCCTCCCTTGGGTAGGGGGAAATAAACTAGTCATACCCTGGTGAGATGGGGCTAGGTCTACATGTGTACTGTTCATATCTATCCAAATATCTATCCGTCATTTTTGACAGGTCACGTATACCAGTCATGAAATGAGTATGAAAAAGGAAGGAAATATAAGGGTTTAATTTTTGACCGATAAAACAAGAATACAATTGACATTCGTGTGTAGAAATTGTCATTTTATTGTTATAATCACTATAACGATAGCCAAAATAGTTAAACCAAAATATATAAAAAAAAAACTTATGATAATAAGCGTATGAAATCACATAGGGTAAATGATAATTGGTGTTTAATTATGTCTTGAAAAGATAAGAAAAAACTTTTTGTTCATACATTATGAAAATGGGATATATTTTAATGCTGGCGAACAGCTACCAGTAGGCCTACTGTATTTGAATTTTCCAAGTTAGCCAAACCTAATTTTAGCATCTTTTCCCTGTGCCATACCCGGTTGATCCCCTGATTATTATTATTATTATTATTATTAATATTATTATTATTATTATTATTATTATTGATTTAAAACTCAAGATAGTGACTACTGGCGAAATCAAACCGAGGCCCTCTGTTTCAATAGGCGTAGGAGAGGATGATGATGATGATGATGATGATTATTTTTATTATTATTATTATTATTATTATTGTTATTATTATTATTATTATTATTATTATTATTATTAAAATTCTAAAGAATTTATACCGTAAAATATGCAAAGTAGAACTAAATGGTGTTAGTCAAAAGGTCTGATCCTGTATTTGTAAGTTACAATTAAAGAATTGATACTGTGTAATATGCAAAGTAAGGCTTTTTTTCCCTGTTGGAGTCCTTGGGCTTAAAGCAACTTGCTTTTCCAACTAGGGTTGTAGCTTAACTAATAATAATGATAAATATAATAATAATAATAATAATATCTTGCTATATGGTCTTATTCAAAAGATCTGATCCTTTATTTGTAGGTTTCGTAAACAATATGAATTCATTTTTAGCGCACTAACCTCTAAAGTCACATGAATGGGTTCCTTTGCGGTCGAAGAGTTTTTAAAAGAAAGTTTCAGCAAGGATGAATCTTTTGACTTTGTCCAGGGTTGAGCAGCCATGTTGAATTCTTATGGAAAGTAATTCTTTATATATCAAATTCCCTCTCATTATGAATTCTTATAAAGTTGCATAACCTGAGCTTCCACATATATATTCTACTCTCTCTCTCTCTCTCTCTCTCTCTCTCTCTCTCTCTCTCTCTCTCTCTCTCTCTCTCTCTCGTGAATTTCGTGGTAGGAAAACTATTCAACAATTTGGATTCATAAGGTTCTATTTTTCAGTTTATTTGACCAAATTCTTTCATATATTTCTTATTGGTTAATTGTAAGATGTTTCTGCGACGTGCAAAGGAAATACATGTAATTATAAAGTCCTTTTTTAATGAAATTAACATGATGAAATAAGAAATATTCTAATTGCCATCAAGAGTAGTCAAGCATGTGAGCTAACGGAAGGGTTGGTAGCCCTGGAACGGCAACTCTTGTATCGTGTTTTCTGCTCATTGCATTGGCCAAATTAATGAAGGTAAAAAAATGAATTATTAATATGTAAATAGGAAGATTTAACATCTTTAGGCTCGGGGATACCATTTCCTGTTCTCCTAGTGTTGTGTAGTTTTCCACTGGTGGTTTTCTTGGGAAGTGTCTTGCATAAGGCAAGGCAATCTACACACACACACACACACACACACACACACACACACACACACACACACACACTTAAAGGCCTTTATATTTTTATCACAAGATATTTAAAGGTAACTAATAATTGAATTTATACTTTATGAGTGGGGATACCTTCACGTGGTGAAGGGTTTGTATATCGCCACGATTAGCAAAGCTGTACTAGTCAGGAATACCCATACTAGATTGGTTTGTTGTGAGCAATCAGACAAAAATCTCCCACCATGATCAATTCTCATTGGCTAGCGTGGTGATCAAAACTGGCTAAACCCCAGACTGAATAAGGACTTGTCTGAGGCCTTTGTCCTACAGCGGACTAGAAACGGCTGCATTTGTTGTTGTTGATGATGATGATAATTAAACTTATAATTAAAAAGGAACCGATATTTTCTTATGAGAAAACAAAATCTTTCTCGAAACACAAGTTTGGTTATTTTTTACTACTTGCAGAAATCTAAGATATTAGTCTATTGTATCTCTGAGGTAGGCCTACACTGTGTGCCTCATGACTCATTTTTGCCAAATGTTTAAGATTTTTTTGGAATTCTAGATTATTAGTAATATCTGTACGTGTGATAGATGATATATTCATTTTGAATAGGCCTATGG
>NC_090732.1:162675960-162693460 GCF_036898095.1 Palaemon carinicauda | reverse complement strand
TTTAATTTAATATTTTTTTTTTCTTGTATAATAAATGATATCAGCGTCAATGACCTTAGATGTCAGGATGTCAGAAAACTTTAAATCAGTCAATCAATCAATCTCACTGGCTTGAGGAGTTGGTAAGAAATTCTTATTTAATTCAAAATTCCACCACAACTTATTACTTAAAAAAAAAAAACTAATTCTAATCGGAGATTCTTCGTAAAAATCTACTGTTCTCATCCGTATTTCAGTAAAATACATTCGACCGCAATTTTACCCTACGTTGTTAATATCTTTTACGGATTTGTGACCGTAATATCACTCCTTTACGTCAATATACCCGTTTTTAAAATGGTAAATGTCTGGTAACATTTATTCCAGGATTTTTACCGCTTTTTAATGCAAATTTTTAAGTGTACAGTATTACACACATACACACACGTATATATATATATATATATATATATATATATATATATATATATATATATATATATATATATATATATACTGTATATATACCATAGGTACGATGGTGACTCACGAATAGAAACATTAGCACAATGTAGGTAAATCCCCTTTTTCCCATTTTCCGGGGTTCCCAATTCGGTACCCAGGTTTTGAGTGCCGTTGGGGCCAGGTAAAAAGTAGACAAACTACTTGCGGGTACTCACGTTTTTACTTATATACGCAATATTGTTTATGCTCTGTTATTTACTTTCATATTAGATTACTGTTATTACCACTATAAGGACTACTACAACAATGATGATAATAATAAGAGTAATAGTATTAATAACAATTATAATTAATGATAATAATAACGAGTATTAAGTAAAAAAAAATTTACAACATTTTTATTTAACATCATTCTACTAGTAATAAAATTTATAAATAATAATAACAATAACTCGAATATTAAGTAAATTCTGTTTTTACAATAGTAATTTATAACATTATTATAATGAATCATATGAATTATCTGACGTTTTAAGCAACCGGTTTTTTTTTTCTCATGCTCTCCATTAAGTAGATATAACGCCACTAAGCTATGATGTAATTTAAAGATAACACTAATAACCATAGCAAAGTCCACATAATGAGATTAATATATTAATTTTTCTCTTCACAGAGTCGGCTATCTTACCTACGAAGTCTCTGAAGAGAAAACACCTGGAGGAACTGGGCAGTGATTTCGTAACAGCTCGGAGGTCCATCCCTCCCTCTCTCCCTAGCTAAGATAGAGGAAATCGCTGTGACGTCATCTGTGTTTGGAAAATACCCAAGGAGGACCACTGGAGGAGTCAGCTCATTTTGCAAGGCATCAAAACAAGACTCTCGCAGACACATACCGGCCACCGGCGAGTGAGCGTTGATTGGGCTCGGTCTCTACGTCAACTTATAATTATCCTCTCGAGTAACTTGAGCAAGAAAAGTTGATGGAACTTGATTGATTCAATTTTTTAATTAAATTATTTAAAATATTCAATTTTCAATTTCAATCAGTTCCGAACGAGTATTATAATCAAAGACGCGAATTTTTAATGGAGCTTATTTGACGAAACGCTTCAGGACATAATCATACTCGCTATTAAGAGTGATGCATATAACGTCCAGAGAACTCGCCATTATACGACAACAGTGGCACTAAACTGTGTGACCAACAGGCTCCTAACAGAATTCTGGCGTACTAGAAGAAGGAAATAAATAATAGACATTTAATAGAATATATTACTGTTTAAACTTGACAAGTTAGAAAAAAAAAACTCACCCAATAAAGACGATAAGAAATTAAACGTTTTATGTGAAAAAATCACTGAAGATTAATTATTCGTTTGTGATAGTGTAATACAAAAGAAAGCAAAATGATGAGCTACAGGCAGTGGTTAGTACTATTCGTGATATACATACTGTTCATGTTAGTTGGTTCCGTGGTGTTCATGTACCTGGAGGTAGACAACGAACTGGCGGACAGAGAAGACCTGCAGACCCTCAAGAGAAGAGTCATAGGTAAGTGAAAAAGAATTCTATTGTTTGTTTACTTTTTTTCTTAGGGCCTTGGGCAGTGCAACAAAGTAATAACGATTCCAGGAAGCGCTTGTGATCGCCTAAGGGAAAATGAACTCGGTGGTGACTTGCGTCATAGAAAATTACTCTTCGGTAAGAGTAGCATGAGTCGTATGTACTGCTTTTCCCGTATTGCAACTCACTGTTTAAATTTGTCGAAATTTGTTTGGTTAGTGTCAGGTTATTTTCCCACTGGACTTGGATTCAGAATATCAACTTCCGTGATGTTTATACTGTTTCGTTGAGCAGTTTTCTTATTCGCGTGGTTATTTCATGAATTATTATAAACGAATGTACAAAGGTGTGCATTGAACTAGATTACGTTTTACGGTTTCTAGATATTTTACCTTTGTTTTTTACTTTTTATATTCTTCTCTACTGTTTCGTTATACATTTTATACAGTTTTCTAATTCGCGTAGTTATTTCATGAATTATTATAAACGAATGTACAAAGGTGTGCAGTATACTAAATTACGTTTTACGGTTTCTAGATATTTTACCTTTTTTTTACTTTTTATATTCTTCTCTACTGTTTCGTTATACATTTTATACAGTTTTCTAATTCGCGTGGTTATTTCATGAATTATGATAAACGAATGTACAAAGGTGTACATTGAACTAAATTACGTTTTACGGTTTCTAGATATTTTACCTTTGCTTTTTACTTTTTATTTATTTTTATCTTTTCATTTCACTGTTATTATTAATTGATATACTATTTGGATAGTATTTGAAGATACCATCTGTATAAGACTGTTTCTTGAGAGTGAAATAGAGGATTTATAATGTAAAAAAGTTCTTTTAATATATTAACAAAATGATGACAATTGTAAAATGGTTATCGAAGAGTTAAGTCACCGTAATTTTAATGTTCTTAGAAGAATGATAAGATATAGGAACAATTTTTGGGAAAATTATAAAGTTAGCATCAATGGAAATGTACTGACGTATCAACTGATAGGCAAATAGCTACGAGAAGTTTCAGAAACTAGTGAAAGTTTGAAAGGTGTTTGCAAAAGGAAAATGTTGAAAGTGAAGATTAAGAAGAATAGAAGCCAGAGAAATGGAGCAAAAAAAAAAAAAGAAAAAACATGTTGAAAGAATGGGCGTGATAAATTTGTGTGGGCGTTCACGAGTAGATGCAATTGATTCGTAGGATGAGAGTGGATGTTTCTGAAGCAGTGGCTGCAGCTTCAGATTTCTAAAAAGTTATGAAAAATGTTATTCAGAGAAGCAAATGTATGAGTGCTTAACATGATTACTGCCCAGGATTATGAAGGCAGTAACTGTTTATGAAAAATTAGTGCAAAATTCTATTAATTTTTGTCTCCCCTATATAACAAAAAGCAAGTATCTAGCTATATATATATATATATATATATATATATATATATATATATATGTATATGTATATATATATATATATATATATATATATATATATATGTGTGTGTGTGTGTGTATGTATATACATATATATATATATATATATATATATATATATATATATATATATATATATATATATATTTTACTGGCCACGCTCAGCGGCATTGCTAGGCATATAACTACCTGGTCTCTTCCCGTCCCTCGGGTAGGGGAGAGAGGGAGTAGGCATACCCTGGTGAGAGGGGTACCCCGAGAGATATACTCGGAAACCACAATCTCCCACAAATTGCCGAAACTACCGTGTTGTAGTTAGGAAAGGGGAAGTGGGTGGGAAGGGTTGTATCTATGTGTGCGTGTATGTGCATATCAAGATTTTAGCTTGAGTTTTTGACTGGTCGCGTACACTAGCAAAAATTATAAAAGGGTCAAAACCCTATTTAGCAAGGTTTCGCGCTGGCTGTAATGTTGAGAATTATTGAGACTATTCTATGGGGAAAGTAGGTAACAAACGTGAAAATGAAAGGGTTTAATTGCGCTGGTAGGAAATAAGAAGACTTGGAAAGTGGCAATTTATTTTATTAGTCTCGGCGTCAATGACCTTAGATGTCAGGATGCCAGAAACCTCAAATCAATCAGTTTTCAAACCAAATTGCCACGCTCATGTTAAGATGAAAAAGTCTGCGCAAGATGGATGCAAGACTGATGCACTGTGGTCTTTAGTGTTCTGTGTTGGTCTTTCAGACGTGGGATTATTGCGGTCAGCTATATCAAAACTTAGATTATGTAAATTTACATTAATGTTTTAGTCCTTATTTACTTAATTTATAATAGAAAATAGCAAAGCAGCGAAAGAAAATAATAGTCAGCAAACATCAAGGACGTTGTAGTTCGTGCGAAAAGTGTCCTTGATGTTAGTGGCTATTTCTTTGTCTTTTTTTTAGAGCCGTGCAAGTTTAGGGAAAACAGATCAGTATCTATCTACTATCTATCTATCTGCCGATATCTATTTGATGTAATACTTACTGTCTTCACTTTCAAGCCATTCTTTGTTTGAATTTCTATCTGTAATAAGTTTTTTTTCAATGCCTCTTCACAACTTCATTATTAGCCATTGTATTTTTGTTATTAATTCATTACTGTAGTTTGAAATGCAATATACCTACACTGTTGAAAACCTGTAATTTTAATCGGAGATTCTCCGTAAATAATATACTGTACTCAGCTGTATTTCAGTAAAATACAGGGGACCGTAATTTTGCCCTACATTGTTATTGTCTTTTACGGGTTGGTGACCGTAATATCACTCCTTCACGTCAATATATCCGTTTTAAAAACGGCAAATGACTGGAAACACTTATTCCAGAATTTTTACCTTTATAAGGCAAATTTTTAAGTGTATGCATTACTTTACATATGTGGTAGAGTACTATAAAAAATTATACCTGATTTTTACCATTTTTTACGGCAATTTTTTAACAGTGTATGCATTATTTTACATATTCAGTACATTGCTGTAAAAAATTATACATAATTTTTTAGGTCATTCTTCTATTTTTATTTACACATTTTCTCATTAGGCTAATGTTTTATAGCTCCCTTTGTATTTGGGTGATATAAACAGACGCAAATGGAAGGACATGTCTGAGGCCTATGTTCTGCAGTGGACTAGGCTGATGATGATGGTGATGATGATATATTTGATATATTTTGACGATCGCGACTGGTCCGCCCTTTTATCATAAATACGTTTTGACTCCAATTAAACGTTATTTAAGAAATGAAAATCGTCAGACTAAACATTAAATCGCGCTGAAGTCGACTGGCTTTATTTCTGCTATTTGAGCATTGGTTTAGTACTTTTTATTTATTTATTTCCTGTCATCACTAGGCTATTTTTCCATGTTGGAGCCCTTGTGCTTATAGGATCCTACTTTTCCAACTAGGGTTGTATCTTAGATAATAATAATAATAATAATAATAATAATAATAATAATAATAATAATAATAATAATAATACAGCTTAGATAATAATAATAATAATAAAAATAATGATAATAATTATAATAATAATAATAATAATAATAATAATAATAATAATAATAATACAGCTTAAATAATAATAATAATAATAATAATAATAATAATAATAATAATAATAATAATAATAATAATAATAATAATACAGCTTAAATAATAATAATAATAATAATAATAATAATAATAATAATAATAATAATAATAGTTGACGATATTCTTAGAAGCTGGTTGAGTGGTCAACATCCTAACCACGAAACATGATAAAACATAATCATGAACTCCCATAGAAAGATGCCAAGAAGAAGAAGAGTCACGTCCGTATAATTAGAATCATAGAAATGATGTTGTTCAGAGAGCCAGTTACGTATCGGTATCAATCACGGGCGGAACAGGTTTCAAGTTTAATTAGCTACATGGATATTACAGCTGCACCTGAGTTCGATCGTTTGGAAGTCTGATCTGGAATCTATCATCTCTATGGGTGTTCTCTTAATGGGTAGTTGGATCAGTAGAACTTCAAAAGTTCAAAGTTGGAGCAAATGCTTTTTTGTTGACCAGGCGGACATGAGTCTTTATAGTTTATATGTGACATATTTGTTTTTGACGTTGATAATAGTTTATATATGACATATCTGTTTTGACGTTGTTGCCTTTTTTAGAATGATTTATTGTTAATTTGTTCTCTTCATTTATTTATTTCCTCATTTCCTTTCCTCACTGGGCTATTTTTCCCCATTGGGGCCCCTGGGTTTATAGCATCTTGCTTTTCCAACTAGGGTTGTAGCTTGGATAGTAATAATAATAATAATTTAAACTGTTGCGTAGCGTAGACTATTTTGTGGCCAACGAAGTACCTTTGGGGCTTAGCTTTTTATTTAAAGGTTACTCATGAATGGCAGAGGTAAGGGGCAGTGACATTGCCCTAGCACGCATGACAATGCCCTAGAGACTGGCCATATATACATATGATCAGCGCCCAAGACCCCTCTACACCCAAGCCTTAACCAAGGAAGACCAAGAAATGGCTGATGAGGACTCATCAGATAGACCTATAGTCTCCCCAAGGCCCTCATCCTTAGCTCACAAGGCTGGTGAGATTGCAGCGACCAAATAAACTAAAGAGTTTGAGTGAGACTCGAACCCCAGTCTGGCGATCACCAGTCAGGATCGTTACTATATCGGCCATCTTGGTTTTTGTGATAGTGACATTATTTTTTATTCACTTTCATTGTAAATGGTGTTTTGTACTTTTCTTATAGTTGTTGTATACACATCATCATCATCATCATTATTATCATCATCATCACCATCATCATCATCCGTAACTCGTCCCCTGCAGGATAAAGACCTCAGATATGTCCTTCCACTCGCGTCTGTTTGTGGTCCTTCTATGCCAGTCCACACCCGCAAATTTCCTTAGTTCGTCAAACCATCGTCTTCTCTTCCTTCCCCATATAACATATAGTGAATAGGTCTACGTCAACGAACTTTTCACTTTTCAAAGTTTTTAGTAAATTATAGTGAGATTTTGTCCTCCTCTCGTGCTTCTTATGCAGGTCGTGTTCTTTAGGCAGGTCGCTTTTCTCATGCAGGTCGATTTCTTTGCCGGTTGTTTTTCTTATACAGGTCGTGTGTCCTATGCAGGTCGTTTTTCTTATGCAGGTGCAGGTCGTGTGTCTTATGCAGGTCGTGTGTCTTATGCAGGTCGTGTTTCTTGTGCAGGTCGTTTTTCTTATGCAGGTGCAGGTCATGTGTCTTATGCAGGTCATATTTTTATGCAGGTCGTTTTTTCTTATGTAGGTTGTATTTCTTATGCAGGTCATTTTTCTTGTACAGGTCGTGCTTCTTTGCAGGTCGTTCTTCTTATGCAGATCACGTGCCTTATGCAGGTCGTTTTTCTTTGCAGATCGTTTTTCTTGTGCAGGCCGTGTGTCCTATGCAGGACGTTTTTTCCTGATACAGGTCGTTTTTCTTAAACAGGTCGTTTTTTTTTTTTATAAAGGTCTTGTTTCTAATGCTGTTCGTTTTTCTTATACAGGTCATTTTCCTGCAGGTCGCTTTTCTGATGCAGGTCTTCTCTAACGAGTGACGTCTTAGATCTCAGCGGCTTCGCATTTCATCAATAACATATTGTTATTCATGACGTAACTCCCTCTTCATTGTTTCAAGAAAATAATTTGAGATCCGTTAAAGAAATTGTTTTACCCAGGGGACTTTAAGATAGACTCTCTCACTATTGCAGTTATAGCTGGTGTTGGGAATTACTCCAATAGATTTGTTTTTATCTATTGATCTATTATTGATAAAAATTAACAGGTAGATAATATATCTAGACACATTTTGATGAGCGGGTTGATTTAAACTATTTTGATCTCGTATGAAAATTAAATGAATTTCGAATAGTTCTTGCTATAAAGTCTCTCTCTCTCTCTCTCTCTCTCTCTCTCTCTCTCTCTCTCTAAAAGTGCAAAAATATTTATAAGATAAATATGATAGGAACTACAGTGGTACTGTGGTTCGAGTCTCGCTCAAAAACGTTAGTTCCTTTGGTCGCTGTGACCTTACCATCCTTGTGAGCTAAGGATGGGGGGGTTTGGGGGACCCTGTAAGTCTATATGCTGAGTCATCAGCAGCCATTACCTGGCCCTCCTTGGTCCTAGCTTGGGTAGAGAGGGGCCTTGGGTGCTGATCATATGTAATATGGTCAGTCTCTATGGTATTAGCCTGCTTGATAGGGCAATATCACTATCCCTTGCCTCTGCCATTCATGAGCGGCTTTTAAACCTTTAAGATACTGTATATAGTTACTTCTCTGCATCGTGGATAATCGAATATACAAATATAGAACCCGCAAAGACCGAGGGTTGACTGCATAAAATCATTGACTTCTTATCTCATATACAGTTTACATTGTTAAGATTTATTCAATAGAAAATTAGATTTTCCCAGAAAAATTATTACAGATTATGTCAAGAATATTTTATCAACAAAATAATGTGATCATAACACGTGTTCGTGTGGCACTTCCTTTAATCAAATTTTATAAGATTATATTTATAAATATTATTAGGATAAAAGTAATTTCTTTCTTGTGATGAATACGCCCTTATAATACATTAGAAGCGTATACCACAACTATTTACGTTATGGGGAAAATAATTGCAATGTATATGTTTAAATATTCATCACCATGATTTGAATATGTCGATATAAGGAATAGTTATTTTTGGATATCAATAAACCAGAATATAAACAATGGCATTAGGTGTCATAGTATATACTGCTCCATCATAAAAAATATCCTTTTCATAAGGCATATAACCACTTTTGAGATATTAATAGAAAAGAGGCACGTATATATTTTTTGTCTTTCCATTTTAAAGGTTTAAAGGTCGCTCATGAATGGAAGAGGCAAGGGACAGTGACATTGCCCTAGCAATCAGGACAATGCCCTAGAGACTAATCATATATTATATGATTAGCGCCCAAGCCTCCTCTCCACCCAAGCTAGGACCAGGGAGGGCCAGGCAGAGACTGCTGATGACCCAGCTGATAGACTTATAGGCTTCCCCAAACCTCCCAACCTTAGCTCACAAGGATGGTAAGGTTGCAGACACTTATGGCACTAACGAGTCTGAGTGGAACTCGAACCCCCGACCGGCAAACACCAGGCAGAGACGTTACCAATCGGGCCACAACAACTCTAAGGGAACTTATGTTGAATTGATAGAAAAGCACAAACCAAGACGTGATATTTTACATACGTACACACACACGCATATATATAACACAACAACAAATGCAGTCGTTTTTCTAGCCCACTGCAGGACAAGGGCCGCAGACATGTTCTTAGTTATGTTTAGAGTTAGCCAGTTTTTTCACCACGCTGGCCAGTGCGGATTGGTGATGGTGGAAGATTTTGGTCTGATCGTTCAATGCAAACCAACCTAGTATGGGTAGCCCTGACTAGTACAGCTATGCTGATCATTGTAATACGCAAACCCTTTCACCGCATTAAGGTAACCCTTCTCAGAAAGTGATTTATAAATAGATATGTGTATCATCATCTCCTCCTACGCCTATATATATATGTATATATATATATATATATATATAAATAGATATATATATATATATATATATATTTATGTATATATATATATAGATATATATGTATATGTATATATTCATATATATATATGTATATGTATCTACATATATATATATATATATATATATTTATATATCTACACACACACATATATATATATATATATATATCCAGAATAGATAGAATTATATATTTGGTTTGGCTTCTTTGAGTCAAATCACCATAACAGTTTCATGGAGTGTGCCTCCCGGTACCATCTCTGGAGACAATCTCTGGGGATTGAGAAAGTTCCCAGCAAAAGTATACTCTCATAGGTGTACAAACTTCTTCAAAGGGGGAGAGATGTTGTATTTTATGTTCTTCGGAATCTTATTCTACAAATTAATATGAAATTTTTCTTCTACTTTTACGGCAACATACATTCTCCCCGCTGTTTATATTTATATTCTCACCCATTGCACGATTGCAAATATCTGTATCTTTTTCAAACTAATGACAAAGTAGTTTTATAAACTATGCCATTTTAATAAATCAAGTGGGCTAATGAGAAGTTTCGTCACGACAAAGTCTTTGAAAACTTCTGAATGAAGTTAAAAAAAAAAAAATTGGTCTCATTAGTAAGTGAAGAAATGGGTGAAAAAAAAAATGTATTTTTACATCTTTGATATACTGAGGGTGACACTAAAAATCATATAACTGAAAATTATGATGACTTATTTTATAAGGTTCTTACATATCTGACTTCGATTATACTTTTACTTTTTTTTTTGTATGTATGTATGTATGTATGTATGTATGTATGTATGTATGTATGTATGTATGCATGTCATCCCGAATGATTCATACTTACATTACCGAATTTTATAAGTCACTTCCTGTCTCATTTCTGGCGGACATTCTATGACGTCTACGGTCTAGGTCACGTGATTCGTAACTTTCTCCGTTGCCTCTCAACATCCTTCATCTTGTTTACCAGATGTTATTTTCCACATCCACCAACATCCATTTGGTTTTAAGCGGTTGTTCTGATGTTGAATAATGAGGCAATTTTAGTCATTATGTATCCGTGAACGATGCATACGAAGTAAGTACCTTATTCGTATTTGTTTCCCGTCCCTTCCAGGGCTTCTGGACTTTGCTGGAAATCGTTGCCATTCTCTCCGAACTCATAGAAAGTTTTAGTTTTCGCTTTAACGGTACAAACTTCACTATCGTATAGATCTTATATATATATATATATATATATGTATATATATATATATGTGTGTGTATATATGTATATATATATATATATATGTATATATATATATATATATATATTTATATATATATATGTATATATATCTATATATACATTTATATATACTGTATATATATATATATATATACTGTGTATATATATATATATTTATATATATGTATATATATCTATATATACATTTATATATACTGTGTATATATATATATATATACTGTGTATATATATACATTTATATTTACTGTATATATATATATATATATATATACCTTTGCATTGCTGTATGTATTTCTTATATTAAAGAACTTGCTTTACAAATATCGTTAAATAATTCTCCATGTCTTGTATTTGTCCTTCATATTTTTTCCGAAAAAATGGTTAACGTAAAATGTTTAAGTTAAATGAAGAGAAGGATTCTAAGTAATATTTCTTTATTAGTGAGTGGATAAGAGTTGTGCTTCGTATATTAAGAATGAAAATATTACTCTCCGTACTTACAGGGAAAAGAGAAATGTGTTGATAGTGATCTCGACATAAACACACATGTGTGTAGGTTGTTTGTTTATAAATATTCGACAGTTTTCATGCTACCATTTTTTATTAATTAGTTTAACTGTTTTATTTACAACGAAAAGGTAATGACAATATGAAACTAAGTTGGTCTCATGTTTTTAGAGATGAAGCTGAGTAAAGGCTGTAAATGAAATGGAAGCAAGAAATTCCGTACGTTTGGACACTTTATTTACCTAACAATTTCCTTTCCAGCAAGTCTCAAAGCTCTTCTTTAACTCTTTTCTCCAAAAATTAAATGCAGTCAATGCATGTATACAAGAGAATAAGCACAAAAATCCATTGCAGTAACGAATAGCAAAAGACTTAAGATTAAAATTGCGCCTCTGCCGGTAAAAGACAAATAAATGTTTTTAAACTGACCACAGGAGGTAGAAGTCCAGGTTGTAACTATCCGCCTGAGGTACTTTTCAATGAACGGCTTAGTACTAAACCTGTCTTAAAGATCTCCACTGAAAACGCAGCTTCATGAATCCAGCTGATGTTGCTCTTTGCAGTGTGTTTGTTTACTACCGGTTTACAGGGCTAGTCCCTAGGTCCAGTCCCAAGGTCCAGTCCCTAGGTCCAGTCCCTAGGTCTAAACCCGAGGTCTAATCCCTAGGTCTAGTCTCTAGGTCCAATCTGTAGATCTAGTCTCATGGTCCAGTCCCTAGGTCTAGTCCCTAGGTTTAGTCCCTAGGTTTAGTCTCTAGTAAATCTATAGAAACTGCAGTTATGTACGAAACCTTTCACTTCAGGGGTACCATAAACTGTCGTTGAATGTTGACCTTGTCCTTTGAGAGATGCCAAAACGGGTATTTTTGTTAAAGTGAAACCTCCCTAAGCACTATATAACCCATGTTCCTACACGTGATTTTCATAGTACCACCCTTCCCGTCCCAACACGGTCCCTCTGATAAATAAAAATCCATTCCCGTTGCAATGGACCCAGATGCGAAACTTGAAATGGTAAACTTATCTGATGAAAACCTGTTTTAACTGAACCTTTTGCACTTTATCGGTCTCTATCCTTTGAACGTCTGAAATAGTCGTTGATCCTTTAGACCCGTACTTTTGAAATCAAGTGGAATTTTACAATTTATTTTATCTCTGCTCTCCTGCATAACTTTTCACTATATACTTTTGAAATCAAGTGGAATTTTACAATTTATTTTATCTCTGCTCTCCTGCATAACTTTTCACTATATACTTATGAAATCAAGTGGAATTTTACATTTTACGTTTGATCTCTGCTCTCCTGTCTAAGTTTTCACAATATACTTTTGGAATTAAGTGGAATTTTACTTTTTATCTCGCTCTCCTGCATAACTTTTCACAATATACTTTTGAAATCAAGTGGAATTTTACATTTTACTTTTTATCTCTGCTCTCCTGCATAACTTTTCTCAATATACTTTTGAAATCAAGTGGAATTTTACATTTTACTTTATCTCCGTTCTCCCGTGTAATATCTTATTATATACTTTTGAAATCAAGTGGAATTTGACAATCTATTTTATCTCTGTTCTCCTGCATAACTTTTCTCTATATACACTTGAAATCAAGAGGAAATTTACATTCTATTTTATCTCTGCTCTCCCGTATAACATTTCATTATATACTTTTGAAGTGGAATTTTACTTTATCCCCTTCCTTTCCCACATAAGTAAGCGAACCATTCCGCTTCGGGGCCAGTTGTCCTTCAGCTGGATTTGACCTTAGCAAACTTGGTGGTAGATTGCTTAATCATCCCAGGCAATTTGAAAGCACAAGCTCAAGAGCAACTCGGCACTGGGTTTGTGTGGATCATCTCTCTCTCTCTCTCTCTCTCTCTCTCTCTCTCTCACTCACCTCTGAAAAGGGCCCTCTATCTAAAGGACAGGATGCAAGCAGCTGAATCTTCGTTCTATGCTCATCTCTTATACGTTTCATTTCCTGTGTTCTCTCGTTTATCAATTTACTGTACAGTACTTACATATATTCTGTTCTTTATCAGTTCTATCCCTTTACATTTTAGCGTCCGTCTGACATACAGTGTAGGCTACTGTACTTCAACGTTTCATCCATTTTCTGTCCAGTAATGATCCAGTGAGCAATAACCATCCCCGGACCAGTACGACAAATTCATACGGATATATTTATATGATATATATATATATATATATATATTTATATATATATATATATATATGTACATATATATATATATATATATATGTGTGTGTGTGTGTGTGTGTATGTGTAAGAATTTATGTATATATGTTATAAACTGTAAGATTGTAAATATATATTTCATAATAGAAGATAGAAAAAAAAATCCCACGAAACGGACAAAACGCACGAGAAACTAAAACGGAAACTTGACGGATAAGTTACGAATACGTAACGGAAACCTTTTCCGGTCGACGTCCGGCCATGAAACGTAGTCGGTGGAGAAAAGCAGATTAAACGGACACGAATTTACATCAAAGGAGTGACATATTGGGTTTATTTTCCTCTTGCTTGAGGGTATACTCGGGCACACTACTCTATCTAATTTCTCATCCTCTTGTTTTGTTAAGTTTTTATAGTTTATGTAGGAGATATTTATTTTGATGTTGTTACTGTTCTTGAAATATATTTTCCTTATTTCCCTTCCTCGCTGGGCTATTTTCTCTGTTGGAGCCCTCGGTCTTAAAGCTTCCTGCTTTTCCAACTAGGGTTGTAGCTTAGCAAGTAATGATAATAATAAAAACGTTAATTATTTCATACGAGTCTAGACCTTAAATATACAGATAATAAGGCGAGTAATGTCATGTAAATATAGAAGTTTTCAGGCATAACTTCCAAGGGATATTGATGTCTTAGTTAAAAGGCGGACTTATAAAGGTTTTTCTTTCAACGCAAATGATTCTTTCAGACTGAAGCATTCATATCTTGAACAGAAAGTATAGCTGATATTTTCTGTCGACCGAGTTCAGTTTTCGATAGTTAAAAGTAGATAATGTGAACTCGACTATACTCAATGTTTTTTAATGAGGCGCATTTACACTGACTCGCAGCGGTGTCCTTTTAGTTCGGAAAGGTTTCCTGCTATCTGATTGGTTAGAATTATCTTGTCCAACCAATCACCGATCAGGAAATTTTTCCGAGCTAAAAGGGCACCCCTGCGAGACGGTGCAAATCTGCCTCGCTAAAAAGAATTGACTAAAGTTCGGAGTGTTAGATGCAATTGAAAGTTAACCCGCTTGAGTTTAATGTACAATTATTTGAGATCTTTTATAGCCGAAAGAATTGTTTTTTAAGAGAGAGAGAGAGAGAGAGAGAGAGAGAGAGAGAGAGAGTTCAATCACTCAGAGAAACTATTCCATGTAAGGATAGCGATAGCAAGAAAAATACTCAATAAGAAAAAAAAATATAAAATTTGAAATTTGAAGAAATACGAGAGAGAGAGAGAGAGAGAGAGAGAGAGAGATCCGTTGCAAATTTGAATCTGAAGAAATAAGAGAGAGAGAGAGAGAGAGAGAGAGAGAGATCCGTTGCAAATTTGAAATTTGTAGAACTAGGAGAGAGAGAGAGAGAGAGAGAGAGAGAGAGATCCGTTGCAAATTTGAAATTTGTAGAACTAAGAGAGAGAGAGAGAGAGAGAGAGAGAGAGAGAGATCCGTTGCAAATTTGAAATTTGTAGAACTAAGAGAGAGAGAGAGAGAGAGAGAGATCCGTTGCAAATTTGAAATTTGTAGAACTAGAGAGAGAGAGAGAGAGAGAGAGAGAGAGATTAACTGATTGGTTGAGTAATTGATTTGATACGAACGGGTATCACACCGCTATACAATAGAGAAAAAATAACTGATAGATTGATTGAATGATTTGACACGAACTGACATCACGCAACTATTCAATTTTCGCCAGCGGTATATGTTTACTCAATTTTGATTTTGTTTTCTTATTTTCTTAAATTGAAATATAATTCATAACTCTCCTCTTATCGTTACTTGCATGTGCATGATGCTTTTGCTTGGAGGAAAAAAAGAGAGAAAATTTCGATGAAATTACAGCCAACAATAGGAGACTTCAATTTCAACAAGATAGCGATCTTAATCTTTGGTTAGCTTTATTTATATATATTTTTTATTGAGTGTTTTTCTTGCTATCGCTATTCTTGCATGGAATAGTTTCTCTGAGTGCTTGAACACACACACACACACACACACACACACTCACTCTCTCTCTCTCTCTCTCTCTCTCTCTCTCTCTCTCTCTCTCTCACTTATAGATCACCTTTCAATCTAGGCCATATAAGAGATTATATTACAAATCATTGGCAATATATACTCACTACAACTTAGATTCCGATACATTTTTTTCAAATAAATATATTGCAGAAGGTTTTTTTTAACTGGAGAATAATTATTTTCAATCTAATTAATTGAAAATTATTAATTTTTATTTAACTAAAGTTATGTATTTACCTCCCGATACGTAAGAAACATCAAAAGAATTCACGACCAAAACAAAAATCCAACTTCCATAATCGAATGATGACAAGACTTGGGAGGTTCAACCCCAGAGTCGAGCTTGTAAGAATTCAAGGCCTTCATTCTTCCTCTTTACTATATTATCTTGCTCAGTTTGCCCCGTTTATCAGCGTTCGGCGTTCTGCTGCATTGTCGTTCGTTGGTTGAGTCTTGAACGTAGGAGAATTGTCTAGGGCGGTTCGGTTTAGTCATGGTCAGAAGAAAAAAAAAAGAGCATCAGGGTTGCCAACCTTTCCGACAACTTGCATCAAATATTATCTTAATTGTTAATTATTATTATTATTAAACTAGCTAAACTATAACACTAGTTGGAAAAGCAGGATGCTATAAGCCCAAGGGCTCCAACAGGGAAAAATAGCCCAGTGAGGAAAGGAAATAAGGATATAAATAAACAATATATGAAGTAATGAACAATTAAAATAAAATATTTTTGAAATATTAACAACAATAAAACGGACATTTTATATATAAACTGTAAAAAGACGTATGTCAGCCTGTCCAACATAAAAACATTTGCTGGAAGTTTGAACTTTTGAAGTTCTACCGATTCAACTACCCAATTAGGAAGATCATTCCACAACTTGGTCACCGCTGGAATCAAACTTCTAGAATACTTTATAGTATTAATCCTGCGAATATGTTAAATTTCTAGTTGGTAGACATGATAATCATCCAGGAGATATCCAAAGCAATAAATATATTCACAGATGAGACTAAGATTAACGGGAGGTATACCAAGCAATGAATATATTTACATATGAGATTAAAATTTATAGAAGGTATCCCATTCTATAGATATATTTACAGATGAGATGAAAACTAACAGGAGGTATCCCATGCAATAGATATATTTACAGAAAAGATGAAAACTAAGAGGAGATATCCCTTGCAATAAATATATTTATAAGGGAAATTAAAATTAACAGGAGATATCCCATGCAATAGATATATTTTCAGATGAGATGAAAATTAACAGAAGGTATTGCATGCAATAAATATATTTACAGGTATGATGAAAAACTTGCAAACTGAAATTAGATGAGAAGTACAGAAGGAAGAATTTCGACTACTCATACCCTAAGGTCGCAATGAAAACTATTTTTTCGATTTTAAAACAACATTGTCATCCAAATAATTAGTATCATCATCTTAACGCAATGATAGGTATCAAATAAATAAAAAAAAAAAGCATATTTGGCAAAGTCACACCAAAGCCCCAGTTAAACCATGAGGAGGCCACTCCTTAAAATTCCGTTCAGAGTTAACCCTTTTTCTGACACTCCATCAGAGTAAAATGATCAGGTTGTCGGAACAAGTTATTACCTGATGCAGTTTTGGCTGTGTGTAGGAATCTCGGGACGAAATGTAGGATGTTGTTCGGTTTTAAAGACTTTCAAGGTTTAAAAGCCCCCCATGAATGGCAGAGGCAAGGGACAGTGACATTGTCCTAGCAAGTAGGACAATGCCCTAGAGACAGACCAAGTATACGTATGATCAGCGCCCAAACGCCCTCTTCACCCAAACTAGAACCCAGGGAGTGCCAGGCAATGGCTACTGATGACTCAGCAGGTAGACCTATAGGCTCC
>NC_090732.1:162663460-162670960 GCF_036898095.1 Palaemon carinicauda | reverse complement strand
CAGTTTGACAACCAGCAAAAAATCCTAGTGGGGTCAGACCAGCCATATTTGGCCATGAAATTATAGAAGAAGAAGAAGAAGAAGAAGAAGACAGTCATATTTCTCCATGCAATTATGGAAGAAGAAGAAGAAGAAGACAGCCATATTTCGCCATGCAATTATAGAAGAAGAAAAAGAAGAAGAAGAAGGAATAAAAGTGAAATTCTCGAGAATAAAATAATTCACTGAAATAATAAACACATTCCTGAAAAGGAAGTGCAATTGAATTATGCACATTTTGGCACAAGTTTCATGCAAATCAGATAAAAATTGGCCACGATCCGGGAAAAAGACATTTTTCACCATTCTGTGACCTTGGCTTTGACTTTTGACCCAATCACTCCCAAAAATCAAATTGTCCTTGGATCATGGCCCATCATCCCACCAAATTTCATGAGATTCGGTCAAATAGTTTTTGAGTTATGCGAATCGCAAACACACAGACAGACGTACAAACAAATAGATACATACCGTCTACCAAAACAACTTTCGCAACGACGTTTGGCGAAGGTAATAAATTTAAGAAGGTGGGAAGATACTAATTAATGAGTAAAGCAAAAGAGATGGAGACTGAGAGAAAGTGTACCCAACTTGTAAAAGTATCTTGAATTTGATCTGGTAAAAAAAAAAAAAAAAAAAAAAAAAAACTTGTTGGTTTTATACGTAGTCTTTAGCTTTGCTAGAGAAGCCGACAAAAAGTAGCATATCAACTTATGAGTTGAAATCGCTACAAAATTATTTTAGAAGGTTTTTTTTTTCTAATGTTCATGGAATTTCATATACTCAGGTTTTTGTAAATTATTCTTATTGTTATTTTCTTTTCTCATTTGTAAAAAATTTTCATCTTTAAGCAATTCTTCTTTTCGTTAATTTTGCTCTTTTCATAGTTTGGAATTTTGTTTTGTGAACACTTGCTTCGTAAATTTTTTAATCATTATAAATAATAATAATAATAATAATAATAATAATAATAATAATAATAATAATAATAATAATAATAATAATAATAATAAAGTATTATGATGATGATGATGATGATGATGATGATGATGATGAAAGACAGTTTGTAATTGTCATGACGTCGCTATTTCCTTTAAAGAATTCAAGTGCTGATAAACATCGTTAAGAGCAAGAATGCTTGATAAAAATAAACCTTTTTTTTTTTGAAGTCGTAATGGCCATGACATCGCAAATTACTTTTGAGAATTCAAGTACTGATAAAAATCATTAATAGCAACAATGCTTGAGATAAATACTTTTTTTTAAGTCGTAATGGCCATGACATGGCAAGTTCCTTTAAAGAATTCAAGTACTGATAAAGATCGTTAAAAGCAATAATGCTTGGGAAAAAATGAATTTTTTAAGATGCAAAGTCTGGTCAGAAATGTGTGATAAACATTATATGTGATTTCCCTTTCTAAGTTGGGATAACTTAACGTGGTGAAAAGGTTTGTGTATCGCTATGATCAGCAAATCTATACTAGTCAAGGACACCCATACTAGGTTGGTTTGCTTTGAGGGATCAGTCTAAAGTCTCCATATATCACCAATCCGCTGTAGCCAGTATGTTGATAAAAATGGTCAAACTCCAGAAATAATGAAGACATGTCTGAGGCCTTTGTCCTGCAGTGGACTGGAAGCGGCTGCATTTGTTATTGTTGCTATACAGGAAGATTTAGGTGAAAAATTTAATGTTCTTATGGATCTCTTGAATTTTGAATTCCAAATGCTGTCGTCAAAGTGAATACTCTCTGATATTAAAACGGAGAATGTTTTTCTTGTTGTCAATGCTAGAAAAAAATTAACCTTCCATTAGAAATATCTTACATTACTATAAGTAACTGCAATATGTTACATTACAAAAAGTAAAAAAGCAGTTCAAAGCAGCTCAGCTTCCTCATCTATAAGGAAGAGCAGTAATTATTCGTATTTGCATAAAGTGTCGGTATTTCATAATGCATTTGCACATACTTGGCATGTACACTGGATATAACCTTTGGATATTTGGACTGTTATAACCTTGCATTTTGTAGGCATGTTTTTCTTATTTATAAATTGGAGGAATTTCTTATTATTATGTTTGTTATATTGAATGCTTATAAATCATTGATATTTAATATTAATTTTTTATCTTGTTTTTGTTACATAAAGCCATCGATTTCCTTAAAATGATGAATCGACAAAATTTTACTGAATGGTTCTTGATTTTATTGCAAATTTACTGTTGCAGAAGTTTTTATTTATTTTTTGTCTGTGCTATATACCAAATCAATTCTAAACAACATTAGTTATCAGTTCTGTATTCATTAATTGTACATATTTAGTTTGAAACAACGTACATGTCTTACATTTAATAGAATTTTACATCTAAGGAAAGAATATATGAGTACTGGAAGTGTTTAAAAGAGCTTATTGTAAACACATACTCATATATATATATATATATATATAGAGAGAGAGAGAGAGAGAGAGAGAGAGAGAGAGAGAGAGAGAGGAGAGAGAGAGAGAGAGTTTTCCACATACACACACACTTATATATATATATATATATATACATACATATATATATACAGAGAAAGAGAAGATATTTTTGCACTTACATATATATATATATATATATATGTATGTATATATATATATACATATGTGTATATATATATATATATATACAGAGAGAGAACCTTTTTTTACTCTTACATATATACAGAGAGAGAGAGAGAACCTGTATACAGAGAGATAGTGTCTTATAACTAACTTCGACTCTCCTTGCAGATGTGGTCTCGAATCTTACGAACGAGACGAAGCCGGTGGTGGAGGAGATCCTCTTCGACATCGGCGGTAGTTGCAGCCACGACTTCCTGCAGCTCGGGGAGGACGAACCGCTCACTTGGTCCCTGTGGAACTCCTTCTTCTTCACCTTCACCGTCATCACCACCATAGGTATGGAAGAGCCCTTCCGTGTTCGACTTTGAATGGCTGCGGTTTAGTCTGTATGTGGATATACAGTATATGAATGGCAGAGGGAAGGGACAGTGATTGCGCCCTAGCAAGCAGGACAATGCCCTAGAGACTGACCATATAAGTCCTTTTATAGTTTACAAATCAAATATCTGTTTGAATGTTGTTAATGTTTTACAATATTTTATTTTAATTTTCATTACTTCTTATATCGTTTATTTATTTCCCTATTGCCTTTCCTCACTGGGCTATTTTTCCTTGTTGGATCTATATGTGGATTTATATGTATGGCAGAGGGAAGGGACAGTGATTGCGCCCTAGCAAGCAGGACAATGCCCTAGAGACTGACCGTATAAGTCCTTTTATAGTTTACAAATCAAATATCTGTTTGAATGTTGTTAATGTTTTTTTTAATATTTTATTTTAATTTTCATTACTTCCTTTATCGTTTATCTATTTCCCTATTGCCTTTCCTCACTGGGCTAGTTTTCCTTGTTGGATCTATATGTGGATATATATGAATAGCAGAGGGAAGGGACAGTGATTGTTGCCCTAGCAAGCAGGACAATGCCCTAGAGACTGACCATATAAGTCCTTTTATAGTTTACAAATCAAATATCTGTTTGACTGTTGTTAATGTTTTTAAAATATTTTATTCTAATTTTCATTACTTCTTATATCGTTTATTTATTTCCCTATTGCCTTGCCTCACTGGGCTATTTTTCCTTGTTGGATCCCTTGGGTTTATAGCATCCTGCTTTTCCAATTAGGGTTATAGTTTAGAAATTGATAATAATAATAATAATAATAATAATAATAATAATAATAATAATAATAATAATAATAATAATAATAATGATAATAATAATATTCCGTTAGGTTTCGGCCATATGTCTCCCAGCACGGCATGGGGTAAAGTGTTCTGCATCCTGTACGCTACGGTTGGTGTCCCGCTGAACGGAATTGTCATAGCCACGTTGGCGGACTTCTTCTCAACCAAGGTAAGTCAAAGCTGATGCTCTAAGTCTTGTGTCCTTTCGTATTCAGAATTTTTTTTTTCTCTCTTTTTTTTTTTTTTTAGCCTGGTTCTCGAACTGTAATTCGTTATGACTTTTCCGTGATTGATTCATGCAGAATTTATATAATCACCCTTTTTATAAAAAAAAAAGGGTGAATATATATGTCTTTTCATGTTTTATTTTCTGCTCTTGAGAATGTTTATATGTTTAATGCATTTGCCTATATTCTATAGATTTCTTTCTATTTTACAATTTCTTCTAGTTTTATCGATTCTATTGAGTTTTTTTTCTGATTACTACGTTTTTGGAGTTTTTTTTCTTTTTCTATATATACAGTATTTAGATACATTATAATTAGTAACCTAATGAATTCAGAGGTAGAATTCTTGATTTCCCAAAATGCGTCTCTTTTTAGAACTGAAATGTTAATGGAAATATGATAAATAATAATAATAAATGACTATTTTGTGTATCTAAAACCAAGTTCTTCTGTTTACATGTTCTGTATTTATACCTAGTTTGAAGTAAAAGACACGAAAAACATGTAACAGAAAGTTATTAACGAAAGTGTGAAACATCTTCTTAATGAAAACAAAATAAATCGTTTTATATATATATATATATATATACACATACACACACACACACATATATATATATATATATATATAGATACATATATATACACACATACATATATATTACAGGTTACAGAATTCCAAGAGCCCGTGCTTCTCCAGAAGGGCCAAGCAATTTACAAAAAACAACAGCATGTTCTGTATTTAAAGCCAAGTACTCCTGTTTACATGTTCTGTATCTAAAATTAAGTACTTCTGTTTTCCCCGCAGGTCGTCAATTCTCGCGTGAGAGCCAGGGCCAAGCGCTACCAATCATCCTGGATGGCAGTGGCCGCCGATGCCATATGCTATCTCTTGCCAGGATTCATTATCTTCTTGGTCCTTCCTTCCGCCGTCTTGGTTGCAGTGGAGCAAGGATGGGATTATCTGGATTCCTTCTACTACGCTTTCATCACGCTTACGACCATCGGCTTCGGGGACTACGTTGGAGGTAGGAAATGGCATTTTTGGATTCTTAAACTACACTGTTAAAAAAACCGTGATTTTAATCAGAAATTGACCGTAAAAATATACTGTTATCAACCGTATTTCAGTAAAATACTGGCGACCGTAATTTCACCATACTTTGTTATTATCTTTTACGGGTTAGTGACCGTAATATCATTCCTTTACGTCAATATATCCGTTTTGAAACTGTAAAAATCCTTGAATAAATGTTACTAGCCATTTACCGTGTTTTTGATGCAAATTTTCAAGTGTATAGTCACTGCAGAGATTCCCGGCGAAATAAGCCACACCCCTTGATGACGTCATAGCCAGTCACGTTGTCTCTCACGTTATCAACGTTAGAGGTACGAGACATTGATAGCAAATGGCATTTCTGTTTTATTTCAGTTTGTATTTTGGTTAATTATCTTAGAATTACAATAAGAAATGTCAACATCTTTAGCGTCTCTTGTAAGATGGATGCTTTTTGTATCTGGTAAATAGTCGGGTTTTATTCAATAAAACATTTCGTCTCTATTATTTGTAAAGTAAACATAAATTGAATTTTTTTACTCGAGTAGAACTATAAAATTAGTTAATACCGAATATTGGAATTTATCTCCGATTGTAGAAAATTTAACTAAATGACAAATATTCAGAGAGAGAGAGAGAGAGAGAGAGAGAGAGAGAGAGAGAGAGAGAGTTAAATACAATGAAATATAATTTTTATGCATCGCCACTTAGCCTTTGACTACTTAAGCAGTTTTTTCTAAATGAAACTAAAAAACAGCAAAAATTTAACTGAAAAGTAGTTTCCCTGAAGCATCGTTTAATATAAAACTGTATTATTTTTTCTTACACGCAAACACAAAAGGAAATTATATGTAAGGTGAGTTGGGAACTTTAGATTATGCCTGTGTCTTTATATGTAGTTATAGTCTGGTTGCTTACTTGTAGCAGAATGAAATAAGATTACTTGTCATTAAATGAATATGCTGCTTTCTACATACTTTATATAATTTGTAATTAATAGCAATAGTAGTTATTGTTACTCTTGTTTTTATGATTATTATTTTGGATGTGAATTTTTGTACTTTCTGAGTGGGGATACCTTAACGTGTGAAAAGTTTGCGTATCACCATGAGCAGCAAAGCTGTACTAGTCAGGGGCCCCCATACTAGGTTGGTTTTCTGTGTGTGATCAAACCAAAATCTCTCACCATCACCAATCCACATTGAATTTGTTTATCACTAAACCTCGTCAGTCGAAGCATCAACACCTCTTTTCCAATTTCCAGTTAAGGCCCCTCATTCCAGTATCAATTAAATGCCCCTCACTTCAATTTCAATTAAAGAACCCTCATTCCAGTTTTCCTTAAAGGTCCTTCATTCCACTTTTCATTAAACGTCCTTCATTCCAGTTTCCATTAAAGGTCCTTCATTCCAGTTTCCATTAAATGCTCCTCATTTCAATTTCAAGTAAAGAACCCTCATTCCAGTTTTCATTAAAGATCCTTCATTCCACTTTCTTTTAAAGGTCCTTCATTCCACTTTCCATTAAAGGTCCTTCATTCCAATTTCCATTAAATGCCCCTCATTTCAATTTCAATTAAAGAACCCTCCTTCCAGGTTTCATTAAAGGTATTCATTCCACCTTCCATGAAATGTCCTTCATTCCAGTTTCCATTAAAGGTCCTTCATTCCAGTTTCCATTAAATGCCCCTCATTTCAATTTCAATTTCAATTAAAGAACCCTCATTCCAGTTTTCATTAAAGATCCTTCATTCCACTTTCCTTCAAAGGTCCTTCATTCCAGTTTCCATTAAAGGTCTTTCATTCTTGTTATCATTAAAGGTCCCTTATTCGTTTTCATTAAAGGGCCTTGATTCCAGTTTCTATTAAAGGGCCCCCCCTTCCAGTTTCTTATTCCAGTTACCATCAAATGCCCCTCATTCCTGTTACCATTTAAGCCCCCCTCATTCCTGTTACTATTTAAGCCCCCCTCATTCCAGTTTCTCTTATTTACAACAGGCCGTCAAGAAACCGACTACGTCCTGGTGTGGCTGTACAAAATCATATCCTTCATCTGGATCATCTTCGGTTTAGGATACATCATCGTCACCATCACCTTCATCCAAAAGGCCCTGAAATCTAAAAAGGTAAGACGAGATGTTTTTTATTCATTTCGCAATCTCGGACTTTTATTGCTTTTTAGGGGATGTCTCTGTAATGTCGTTAATTCCATAAATGGTCTGGCTGTATGTTGTCATGTGGTTTTCCAACTTGTGCTTTAGGAATAGCAATGAATCTCTATTGATGTGACGAGAATAATTTTGGCATCAAGCAGTATTACATTCAGGATTTTTTTCCCCCAATTTACTGGTGTTGGGAACTTCCATAATTAACAAAACATTTAGTATA
>NC_090732.1:162655960-162658460 GCF_036898095.1 Palaemon carinicauda | reverse complement strand
TAACTTGTTCGAGGAGACAAAGGGTGCGAAAGGCGAACCTTTCAGAATAAAAAAGTGGATTCATGGCGAATCAGATCCAGAAAGCAAGAGTGATTCAGAGGACAGTACTCCTGAATATTCGCGCTTGTGAAGTGTGAATCACATAAATCGGATCCAGTAAGCAAGAGAGATTCAGAGCAATATTCGCGATTGTGAAGTATGAATCACATGAATCAGATCCAGAAAGCAAGAGTGATTCCGAGGACGGTTCTCCTGAATATTCGCACTTGTGAAGTGTGAATCACATGAATCGCATCCAGAAAGCAAGAGTGATTTCGAGGACAGTTCTCCTGAAAATTCGCGCTTGTGAAGTGTGAATCACATGAATCAGATCCAGAAAGCAAGATTGATTCAGAGGACGGTTCTCCTGAATATTCGCGCTCGTGAAGTGTGAATCACATGAATCAGATCCAGAAATCAAGAGTGATTCAGAGGACGGTTCTCCTGAATATTCGCGCTTGTGAAGTATGAATCACATGATTCGGATCCAGAAAGCAAGATTGATTCAGAGGACGGTTCTCCTGAATATTCGCGCTCGTGAAGTGTGAATCACATGAATCAGATCCAGAAAGCGAGAGTGATTCAGAGGACAGTTCTCCTGAATATTCGTGCTTGTGAAGTATGAATCACTGGAATCAGATCCAGAAAGCAAGAGTGATTCAGAGGACAGTTCTGAATATTCGCGCTCGTGAAGTACGAATCACATGAATCAGATCCAGAAAGCAAGAGTGATTCAGAGGACAGTTCTCCTGAATATTCGCGCTTGTGAAGTATGAATCACATGAATCACTTTCAATTTAGCAGGATAAAAAAAAGGATAAATTCCGTCCATATTTGTCGTAAAAAAATATTTATCTTTATATTTTCATATGTATGATTCAACGAGTTTATTTCATCACTTATGTGACGGATGTAATTACTCACTTGTTATTGACCAATACCGGTTGTGACTTTTGTGATCTGAAGATATTTTTAACTGAACAAGTTTGCGATCTAAAGAAAAAAACTGTAATCATGTGAAAGGAGGTATTAATGTACGGTTGAATACAGGAATTTCTTGTACACCTCGCTTTGAAGGAGTGCACTCTATCATGTGAAAGGAGGTATTAATGTACGGTTGGACACAGAAATTCCTTGTACACCCCGCTTTGAAAAAGTGCACCCTGTCACACCAATTCTGAGTGGTGAGTAACCAAATAGCTAGCGTAAGAAGAGATAGGAGAGAGAGGGTCTTACACAGGAACTCACCGCGCAGTAAGGGTATGACAAGGTGTACTTCCTCAGAGCCAATGTGCCAGAAATTCCTGTGTCCAACTGTACATACTTCCTGGTACAACCCGCTTTGAAGAAATGCACCCTGTCACACCAATACTGAGTGGTGAGTAATCAAATAGCTAGCGTAAGGAATGGCAGAGAGAGGGGCTTACATAGTAACTCACCGCGCAGTAAGGGTATGACAAGGTGCACGTCATCAGAGCCAGTGTGCCAGAAATTCCTGTGTCCAACTGTACATACTTCCTGGTAGAACCCGCTTTTAAGAAATGCACCCTGTCACACCAATGCTGAGTGGTGAGTAACCAAATAGCTAGCGTAAGGAATGGCAGAGAGAGGGGCTTACATAGTAACTCACCGCGCAGTAAGGGTATAACAAAGTACACGTCTTTAAAGCCAATGTTCCAGAAATTCCCATGTCCAACTGTACATATGTCCTAATTTCAATCATCGTTAAATTCCAAGTTTTGAAATACCACTCAGACAGTTTTTAAAGAAATTGATAAAGCGCTTTTACAGTGCTGCCAGTGATTTTTATCGCATTACAAAACTTGTTTTAAACTGAAACTCATCATGTAATGCTCCCAGTACCAATCACGCTTGTACAAAATATAGTTTAGACATTTTTTCCCATAAGTGTATTTAATACTCATACATATCCGATGGAATATTGATGAATTCGAATCTGTGTTCTTCCATGGTCTCTGTTTTCAGACACGCCCCGTGTTTTTATTGTCCTTGAAAATGCGAGTTCTACAGTAAATCTGCTTCTGTGATAGTGTAAGCTCAGAATTTAGTTTATTGTCAATTATTGACAATTATTCAGTGTAATCAAGATATTCCTTGGTGACCATGGAGGACCAGTTGTTCTGTCCAACCCAATTATCAAGTGGAAAATACAGGTAGATGAATGATAATAAGTTCCTTTAAGGGTATAGTTAAGGATTCCAGAAAACTTTTCCATAGATGTGACTGATACTGTCTCTTCTTACTCTATTATATGCATTACTGCGTAGCCTACATAACTTAGTTTCTTACGTCAGCGATGAATCCGATATAATCCTAAGTGAAGGTTAGTTTAATGACGTCATACCAGCGAAAAACTAGCTCCATGGAGACTGCTCGGGCTCCAAATATCACCGCTCACACCAAACTCTAGTTGTTTTCTTGCAGTTTATAAGCGGTGACT